>NC_134358.1:562233746-562276246 GCF_048569485.1 Anomaloglossus baeobatrachus | reverse complement strand
TTCAGTGTTTTTGGGTCAGTGTCTATCACGTGGCAAATCTATAAGTTCCGATCTCTGCCCGCTCCTCCTTGCATTATCTCCACATCGGTCAGACTGTGGGGTCGTCTTCTGTGTACAGCGCCCTCTTCAGGTCACCTACAGATTTTCCATCAGGTCTGGGGCTCGGCCGTTCCAAACTTTCATCTTCTGGTGAAGCCGTTCTTTTACAGATTCACTTAGGGTCTTGATGTGGTAAAAGATGAAATTCCTATATTTATTTATAATAAATAATAATTTATAATTCCCTCATCCTTGGATGAAGCTCCAGTTCTAGCGAAACAGCTCCAAAGTACAAAGCTGCCTCCTCCATGCCATTCTCCAACCATTTTTTTTTTTGGACCTATACTGGATCCTATTGTAGTTGTTCTTCTGTCCCCATTACTTTCACTCTGGTTCCATCACTGATTCTTTCAATGATGTCAAACCATCACTGTTCCTCAGCCCCATAATTGATCTCATCACAGATCCATTACACCAATCACACTTCCACTGGTCTTGGATTCTTCGGTCTCACCAATTCTCGCCTGCTACTATTCGTAGGCTATAGTTTACTGCTCATTACCTACGTTACTGGCCACCTCTGCAGTGTGATAGAGGTGGCTGATTACCAAGGAGAGCGCTTTTTTAAGCTCTTGACTTTCGAGACTATAAACACTGCTTTGAAGTGGGCCAGTTGGCTGAATCCCACAAGTGTCTGTGTCCGTGTGCTCCCTCGATGCTTGCAGCTTGGAAGAGTGCACAGTTTGGACCAGTGTTGTGACCATGCTGCAAATCCAAATTGTCAATCTTCACTAGTACACCGTCTACGGCAGGTAAGAAGCTGGGGAGCAGTGCACTCTGAAGAAAATAGATTCAACAACCCCATTAAAATAACATTAAACAGATATCTCCAAGAAGCTGCAAAAACCCCAGTAAGTGCCCTTATTATTTCCCGCCAGGATTATTGCAACCTCCTGCTCTGTGGCCTCCCTTCTAAGAGTCTCGCACCCCTACAATCTATTCTAGACTATGCTGCCTGGCTAATCCACCTGTCCCCCCGCTACTCCCCGACCTCTTCTCTCTGCCAATCCCTTCATTGGCTTCCCATTGCCCAACGACTCCAGTTCAAAATCCTAACCATGACCTACAAAGCCATCCACAACCTTTCTCCTCCCTACATCTCTGACCTAGTCTCCCTGTACTTACTTGCACATAACATTCGATCCTCACAAGATCTCCTTCTCTACTCCCCTCTCATCTCCTCTTCTCACCATCGCATCCAAGATTTCTCCTGTGCCTCCCCCATACTCTGGAATGCTCTATCCCAACACATCAGACTCTTGCCTACCTTGCCAAGCTTCAAAAGGAGCCTGAAGACCCACCTCTTCCGAAAAGTCTACAACCTGCCGTAACCCTCAGTCTGATACAGCGCCGCACGACCAGCTCTACCCTCACCTACTGTATCCTCACCTATCCCTTACTGTGAGCCCTCACGGGCAGGGACCTCTTGTCACACTGTGTGTTGGTAGAGACACCCAGCAAGTGGACTCCGGGGAATAAGGAAGGCTGTAACACAAAGAGGGGGGAACCAAGGACTCCTGTGCTGACCCTGACACTGGGGGGCCCTGCGCTTACCCTCAAACCACAGGTACCTATAATGGTTAGGAGATGTGGTCCACCAACGTGCCCCTGTCTCCTAGCCAGACCCTAGGACTAAATCCCACCACCCACCAATCCACAGAGGGAAAAACAAACACAAAAATGACCAGCAAAAGGGGAAAAAGGAAAAAACAACAACTTATCTTTGAAAGGGATTCTTCAGAAAACATAGCTACAGAAGTCTGAAGCAACAAGCACACCAGAGCAAGCAACTTCTCCAAGTGAAGAGTATAACCCGCACTGGAGAAGTGAAAGGCCCAACCTTATAAAGGCCCTTAATTACCAGCTGGAGGAAAGGAACATAAAAAAACCCCTAAATCCAGCCCTTAAAGGGACAGCATCCATTAATGTCTGGATGATCGCCGGGCCGTTCTGCACCTGGTCCCAGTAGCAGTACCTGAAGGTCCAGACACATCCATGACACCTCTATCCTTTTGTACCAGTCTGTGCCTTGTATTGTCTATGATTATTGTACTTGTCCTTATTATGTATACCCCTTTCACATGTAAAGCGCCATGGAATAAATGGCGCTATAATAATAAATAATAATAATAATAATAATATCTCACTTTAAATACAGGATTTTGAGCACAATGACTCTGTACCCATTGACCTGGCTGTTATTTTAATAAAGCATATAATCCTTAATAATATCTTTTGCACTTAAAAACAAAACATAACTATCAGATCATGTAAAATGCTGCTTAAATTACAAGCATAAAATAGACCCGCATCATGGATTACGACGAGCAACGATCTATTGATGACGTTTTTTTATAATTACAGTCGATTCAGGGTGCACACAGGCATAAGCTTAGTCCGAGTCGCTTCAGTTTTGCGGCATTATCCAACTGCAGAGAAAAATAATGAATTGACAATCTTGTTCTATAATCGTTCTTATGTAACTCGGAGATAAATTATTCTTACTGTTATTTATATAGCGGCTCAGCAGGCCTGCACTATAGGGCTACACAAAGACTATTGACGTACAAAATTTTTACTCTGTGTACAAAAGTCATGAAACGGTTTAATACTAAATGCCTTTATACACTTAAAGAAAAGTCAGACAAACCCACCGATATCAGCTGGGCTGGCCCACTGAATAATTAATATTTGGGCCTCTAAAAATGATTGCAAAATACTGTATTTGAGCATATTTAGTCTCAAGGGGAAAAATTTCAACCTTCTAATTGTAGCTTATGCTAAACAAGGCTCTGCTTATATGATGAATTCGCTATATGAGCTGTACAAGCAATTCGGAGGCAAGTTCTGATTCAGCATTTGGTGAAATGTTTGCTTCTGATTGTAGCTATATTTGATTTACTGTTATTTTTGCACTTTATCTTTCCACCACCCCCTGTATTTAAAATACAGGTCTGAAGCTCCATTTTAAGAATGTTTTGATAGTGATATATTCCTTGAAGAAAGCAAAGGACATTCTCAAGATGAAGATACCAGAACATTTCTCCAAAAACATGGGAAATTCCAGAACAGGAGACTTTTAATGTCAAAAGGTATCTATCAGCAGAATCATTAGTGATCTATGAATGATACTATACAGGAGGAGGAAATCACTAAATCTCTTGATGTAACTGATGTGACTGAAAAAGTTTATTAATATTGATCTTATATTCAAACTTTGTTGCTTTCTCTAACTGGAAATTAACCCACCAAATTCCATTTCCAGCCTTTCAATTTTTTTTTTATAACTAGGGTACCGCAATGGGGTCTCCAAGGATCCCAAAAGTTTAGTCTTCGGATCACACTACATTAATAAGTATAGATTTACCATATAAGTTGAAAATCTGTTTACTGAGAAGTTGTCTAAGAAATAGGATTTGAGGAAAGTGAGTAAAAAGAGAAAGAACCTGGAGATATATGGCTATTTCCTGACTATGTTTTAATACTATACTTCTGGTTCAAATTGGTGCCTTGTCTTGTGTACAAAAAATTAGGAAACCAGCTGAGAATGTCTCAATTTTTTTGAGAGAGATACGTGGTTTTTCTAATTTCAGCTACTGATATCTGTGATTGGAAGATTTGTGCTTGGGTCGGCCACAAGGGTTTGAGGCTTTGGAAATAGCGAAGCTGGTTCAAGTGAATAGGACTATAACATGATTTAGTTTATTTTTATAATTTATGTTCAGTTTTATTTGTATGTCTAAGGTGTGAAAATCACCCCAAAATGTTAAGCAGATGTAGGTTTCAAATCAATGGGAGTCCATTGTCTTTAATGGACTCCACCGTTCTTCAAGGCAAACAATGCATTCATTGCCATAGTTAACCGTGAGTGCCATGGAGAAGGTACGTTTACACTAGACCCAACCATCCTTCCTTAAAGGTCATAAAAAAAATAAAAAAAGTTGAAACATCCCAGTATAGTATGTAAAAAAGATGGGAAGGACTTTAAAAGAATATAAAGATAGAAAGCTGAAACAAAACCCACATTCCATGAATAAAGCTGGAATTTGTGATCCATTCCAGATGAGACTGGAGCAAGTCTGTGGTATGCGGCTCAGCTGCCAACATTTATATGTGATTTCTAATGAACCTCCTCTGTCTAACAGGTGGCGGATATAGGATATTGCACCTAGACATGAGGTTAGGGGGCACTTTAAAAATAATTACCTTTATATTCAGCCTGATGTAGAATGACTTGTAAGATTATACAAAATATTGCAAATTAGTGGATTGAATTAATAGTGTAATTTGTAGATTATCCACTTGTGCCCCCTTATTAATATAATCAAGAGAGAAGAGAGTAACAAATTAATGCAAGTAACAAAAAGTATAAGATTATAACTATTACAACACTGCTCCCTATGTACAAGAATAAAACTACTATAATACTGCTCCCTATGTACAAGAATAAAACTACTATAATACTGCTCCCTATGTACAAGAATAAAACTACTATAATACTGCCTCTATGTACAAGAATAAAACTGCTATAATACTGCTGCTATGTACAATAATAAAATTACTATAATACTGCTCCCTATGTACAAGAATAAAACTACTATAATACTGCCTCTATGTACAAGAATAAAACTACTATAATACTGCTGCTATGTACAATAATAAAACTACTATAATACTGCTCCCTATGCACAAGAATAAAACTACTATAATACTGTCCCCCTAAGTATAAGAATATAACTACTATAATACTGCTCCTATGTACAAGAATATAACTACTATAATACTGCCCCTATGTACAAGAATATAACTACTATAATACTGCCCCTATGTACAAGAATATAACTACTATAATACTGCTCCCTATGTACAAGAATATATCTGCTATAATACTGCCCCTATGTACAAGAATATAACTACTATAATACTGCCCCCATGTAAATATAACTGCTATACACCATAACGCAGCCTCTTGAGTTCTGCAATATGTGTGATGATGATGTTGTTCTTATGTTTACACTAGTAAATATTATTCATCTTTCAGTATTCCTCACAGGAAACAACTGGTTGCAGATTTGGAGAGAAGCCGGAGCTGGATTTAGCCCTCTTCATACAAAGACAAAGGCTGCGGATCAATGGGTTCAGTTCCATTACAGAAACCTGACCCAAAGCAATGAAAAGCTAAATATATCGTCCCTGGACTAATGAGTGCTTTGCCGCCCCTGACTGATGCTGAGCGCTGGGTAAATACACAGGACATCTCTCCGGAGAATTCTGTATATGTGTGAGGAAAATAAACCTTTCCATGGCCGGTTCTGTCGGGGAGGTTCTGTTGGGGAATTTTGTCAGGAGGTTCTGTCGGCCGGTTCTGTCGGGGGGTTCTGTCGGCCGATTCTGTTGGGGGGTTCTGTCGGGGGGGTTTGTCGGGGGGTTCTGTTGGGGGGGTTCTGTCGGGGGGTTCTGTCGGGGGGTTCTGTCGGCCGGTTCTGTCAGGGGGTTCTGTCGGGGGGTTCTGTCGGCCAGTTCTGTCGAGGGGTTCTGTCGGGGGGTTCTGTCAGCCGGTTCTGTCGAGGGGTTCTGTGGGGGGTTCTGTCGGCCGGTTCTGTCGGGGGTTCTGTCGGCCGGTTCTGTCGGGGGGTTCTGTTGGGGGGTTCTGTCGGCCGGTTCGGTCGAGGGGTTCTGTGGGGGGTTCTGTCGGCCGGTTCTTTCGGCCGGTTCTGTCGGGGGGGTTCTGTCGGGGGGTTCTGTCGGCCGGTTCTGTCGGCCGGTTCTGTCGGGGGTTCTGTCGGCCGGTTCTGTCGGGGGGTTCTGTCGGCTGGTTCTGTCGGGGGGTTCTTTCGGGGGGTTCTGTCGGCCGGTTCTGTTGGGGGGTTCTGTCGGCTGGTTCTGTCGGGGGGTTCTGTCGGGGGGTTCTGTCGGCCGGTTCTGTCGGGGGGTTCTGTCGGGGGTTCTGTCGGGGGGTTCTGCCGGGGGGTTCTGTTGTCCGGTTCTGTCGGGGGGTTCTGTCGGGGGTTCTGCCGGGGGGTTCTTTCGTGGGGTTCTGTCGGCGGGTTCTGTCGGCCGGTTCTGTCGGGGGGTTCTGTCGGCTGGTTCTGTCGGGGGGTTCTTTCGGGGGGTTCTGTCGGTGGGTTCTGTCGGCCAGTTCTGTCGGGGGTTCTGCCGGGGGGTTCTGTCGGTCGGTTCTGTCGGGGGGTTCTGTCGGTGGGTTCTGTTGGCCGGTTCTGTCGGGGGGTTCTGTCGGGGGTTCTGCCGGGGGATTCTGTTCTAGGTGCTCGGTCAGCGGCGGATTATGTTGATCTGTGGTAATTGGAGCCGGTGACTTTCTGGAGAAACAGCCCTGATCTCCGCACTAATAACAGATCGCTGTATATGTAAGAAGCGAGCCTTGATTAGTTCAAAGAATGTTATTAGCAGGAAAACAGGACCCCTGTTCTGTGCGCCCAGAAATGTGAAGAATGCTAT
Source organism: Anomaloglossus baeobatrachus (assembly GCF_048569485.1). Lineage (NCBI taxonomy): Eukaryota > Metazoa > Chordata > Amphibia > Anura > Aromobatidae > Anomaloglossus > Anomaloglossus baeobatrachus. The sequence continues at coordinate 562,269,688 of NC_134358.1, read as the reverse complement.
TAAAGGGGCTGCGGGTAATTGCTTCAATCAAGCGCATGTACTGGCAGGTTTGCACATTACTATGTAATTGAGGATAAACATGTGCACGGTTCGCTGCTAAATACTACAATGTGGACACAGATGACGGGATTCACGTATTGTCGCCAGAGGACTGAGATTTGCATGGCTAAATCCAGAAAACACATGAGGCTGATACAAAGTTGCAATTCATGATACCTGCACATTAATGCAACAGTTCTGGGGAATGCGTTTAATGCAATGCACAAGGGGTTAAAGATGCTGGACCATAAATATCCATAGAATAGCTGATTACTTGTTGGTCACTGGAGGTCCCATCTATAGGTCCCCCACTAATACTGAAAATGGAGTAATGCACAGCACCGCTCTATTCATTGTCATTGTCTATGAGGCTGGCAGAGAAAGTTGAGTACTGTTATCACGAGTGTGTCTCGTCAGCATGTTACCTCTTGTATTGGAGTGAATTTCCTTTAATTTGGTGCTAAAGGGGTTAATAACCCTTTCCCTTCTGGCTGAGATTACTCATAGTCTTAATCAGAGCTGCAGCATCTTATCCTCAATCCCTTCCGCTATATTTACCCACTCCTGGCTTCACTCCATACCGGTTATAGATCTTTAACATAGGAAAAGATAAAAGTTTTCAGCCTATTATGTCACTGACGATAATATGAGCCCATAAAGATGCACAAAAATTCAGAGGCGGCACTCCCAGAAATAGAGATATAAACAATGGTGAAGAAAATTCCAGCACCGATAGATGATTAAAGACCCTTGATGTCTGAAATGTGTAAAAATTGAGCTAATATTTTAACATGTGCGTTTTTTAAACCCCCAAAATAAAATGGACTTTAAAAGATATTTTCTGGAGCAGGATCCGGTGCTGGAATGTTTTTCATCATTGTTTATATTCAAATTCAAAATAGCTTTATTGACAGGACCAAGTGGATGTCGGCATTGCCAAAGCAAGTAGTAAAAATGGGGATGGGATAGTGGCATATACAGGGTGGGGTATAAAGACCCATCCAGGGTGGGCTTTAGAGGTCCATTCAGGGTGGGGTTTAGAGGTCCATCCAAGGTGGGGTTTAGAGGCCCATCCAGGGTGGGGTTTAGAGGCCCATCCAGGGTGGGGTTTAGAGGTCCATCCAGGGTGGGGTTTAGAGGTCCATCCAGGGTGGGGTTTAGAGGTCCATCCAGGTTGGGGTTTAGAGGTCCATCCAGGGTGGGGTTTAGAGGTCCATCCAGGGTGGGGATGGAGGCTCCTCCAGGATGGACGATGCAGGTTCATCCAGGGTGTAGTATAAATATAGATATTTATATATAGATCTTCTTTACTGGTAACTTTGAAGGAGCCTGTGTCTGGAGAAGCTGAGGTGTTTGTTTCTGTTGCAGCTGTGAAGTTTCCTGCTGGAGAAGCTGAGGAGTTTGGGGCGGGGGACCAAATAGCCCCGGTCTGCAGAGGAGAACAGTAAAATGTAATAAAGCACTAAGGACCTGTATTATCCATAGGACGGCTGTACTCACCGATCACTCACAGTTTTTGGTAAATAATGAAATCGTGTAATTTCTCAGGTGTCTGCGGTTGGATTTACCAAATTTTACAACCTTTTAAAGAGCAGATATTTTGTTCTTCGTTTTTGTATTTTTTCTCCTGATACATAAAACCATAGAATTCATAGAGGGTGTACTTAGTTTTTCTCGTGACTGTATCTCCATCAGTCCCTTATTATTTTAAGACTTTTCTATGATACTATTTCAAATATTGTTACTGATTCATGAATTTGTTACAATGTTTCAATTATTTGTTACAATGTTTATTTATAGAATCCTTCCCGCTGTTTCATTGCATTTTAGGTCAGATTTTCCGGGTAAAATAAACATAACCGCTATTTATAGACAAGAATAGTTGTGATGATGGATTATATATTTTGACCGTCGCTCGCCTCGTGTGTTTTTTTACGTTATTTTATCGCGTTCTTAAGTTTTTTCTACGACTTTCTTGGAAGATTACGATTCCACAAAATCAGCTTTGTGATTACAACGATGTGTTGGAGCGAGGACGCGATCGATGTGAGGGTTTTGTTCCAATGCTCCGGATTGTGATGCACCTTGGGAGAGCGCTGTTTACCCAGGCTAATAATAACACAGGAATGAGGCCGGGAGAGGGGGCGAGCGAATCACTACTCACCTAAAATAACAGATCCACCCCCATGGAATAAACTGCAAGAACACAATCCTTTCTTCTTTTATTTTTATATGGCTGATTCTTCAAGACAAGTTTACTTTCACCTTTCCTACATGGAGAGAGTTCTGACAATCTCCTGGGGGTAACGTGATTTACCACTGTGCAAATGACTACAGACATAGAGAGATAGAGAGATAGAGGGATAGATAGAGGGATAGATAGATAGATAGATAGATAGATAGAGGGATAGATAGATAGATAGATAGATAGATAGATAGATAGATAGATAGAGGGATAGATAGCTAGATAGATAGATAGATAGAGGGATAGATAGATAGATAGATAGATAGATAGAGGGATAGATAGATAGATAGATAGATAGATAGATAGAGGGATAGATAGATAGATAGAGGGATAGATAGATAGATAGATAGATGGATAGAGGGATAGATAGATAGAGGGATAGATAGATAGATAGAGGGATAGATAGATAGATAGATAGATAGAGGGATAGATAGATAGATAGATAGATAGATAGAGGGATAGATAGATAGATAGAGGGATAGATAGATAGATAGAGGGATAGATAGATAGATAGAGGGATAGATAGATAGATAGATGGATAGATAGAGGGATAGAGGAATAGATAGATAGATAGATAGATAGAGGGATAGATAGATAGATAGAGGGATAGAGGAATAGATAGAGGGATAGATAGATAGATAGATAGATAGATAGATAGAGGGATAGATAGATAGAGGGATAGATAGATAGATAGATAGATAGAGGGATAGATAGATAGAGGGATAGATAGATAGATAGCTAGATAGATAGATAGATAGATAGATAGAGGGATAGAGGGATAGATAGATAGAGGGATAGAGGAATAGATAGATAGATAGATAGAGGGATAGATAGATAGATAGATAGATAGTGGGATAGATAGATAGAGGGATAGATAGATAGATAGATAGAGGAATAGATAGATAGATAGATAGATGGGTCTAGACTGTGAATATGCTCTGATCTGAGCCCGCCATTGTAGCTCTGCAGGATGCTGAGGGTCATTGTTCTTCTGGAAGGTGAACCTACGCCTCAGTCTTCTGGATTTTGCAGTCTCTAACAGGTTTTCCTCCAGGATTGCCTTATATTTAACTCTAGCCATCTTCCCATCATCTTTGACCAGCTGCCCTGCCCCTGCTGGAGAAAAGCCTCCCCACAGCGGGATGCTGCGTCCACCATGTGTGACGGTGGGGATGGTGTTTTCAGGGTGAAGTGCAGTATTAGTTTTACTCCAGGATTGGTCTGTATTTAGCTCCATCCATCTTCCCATCCCCTCTGACTAGCTAGCCTGCCCCTGCTGAAGACAAGCCTCCCCACAGCAGGATGCTGCCTCCACCATGTGTGACTGTGGGGATGGTGTTTTCAGGGTGATGTGCAGTATTAGTTTCCCTCCAGGATTGCCCTATATTTAGCTCCATCCTTCTTCCCATCTTAATTTACCAGCTTCCCTGCCCATGCTGAAGAAAAGGCTCCCCACAGCAGGATGCTGCCTCCACCATGTGTGACGGTGGGGGTGGTGTTTTCAGGGTGATGTGCAGTATTAGTTTTCCTACAGGATTGGTCTGTGTTTAACTCCATCCATCTTCCCATCACCTCTGACCAGCTTTCCTGCCCCTGCTGAAAAAAAGCCTCCCCACAGCAGGATGCTGCCTCCACCATGTGTGACGGTGGGGATGGTGTTTTCAGGGTGATCTGAATTGTTAGTATTCTGTCATACACAGTATTTTGCATTTAAGCCAAGAATAGTGTGAGAACCAAACTATAAAATTTAGAGTCCTTAGCAGATGCCTAGTGTCCGTGCATGGACATTGAACAAGGACTTCTCAGGGAAATCCGTGTAACTGTTCGGCTACCCAGATAATCATAGACATTTAAAAAAAAGAAAGAAAATAAAAAATAAGACACGACTGTTATACTTACCGATCTTCCTTGCGGCTGTAAAACCACTTCCGGGTCCGCTCATTACCTTCATGCATATTCATTGCATCCCCCGCCCACCATCAGTCCCAGTGTCTGTGATTGGTTGCAGTCAGACAGCGCCCCCACCCTGTGTGACAGTGTCTGTGATTGTTTGGAATCATATATACTATTTGAAGGCTTCTCATTTTTTCAGGCCACGATTCCATGCTTGGTGCTTTTATGGCCGTCTGTGATCTCACTATTATGGAGCAGACGAGCCGCCTCCACTGCCGGGTGTCTCCAGAATTGATAGACCTTGTGATGAGCTACTTGGTAACTGCGATATTTTGCCTGGACGTCACCTCTTGGCTTTTGAATGGATGGACGGACTTCATTTCTTATTCTTCCATATGTCATGGCCTCACATGATGCAGTTTGGCAATTTTCTTGGCTGAGAGACCGGTATCGATGAGCTGGATGATGATGTTATGTCTCTTTTCTTGGGAAATCTTCTTCATGGCTCCTCGATTTGCACCAGTGACTTTTCTCTTGGGAATCAGCCTAATAACACACTGAGCTATTAGGGAATGTGAGAACAGGTTGTAATTTGTAGTGAACAGGAAGGAGAAGGAGCAAAACGGTAACAATGCAGGGACAGGAGAAGAATCTGCATAACTAATCGTATGCTAAATAGCTGCAAGTCACATTTATGTATCAAATACCCAAGATGATTGTCTATAAAATGAAGGTCATCTCACACTCAGAGCTATAGTGGATGGTGAGATATGGAGCCTGGAAGAGAAAAGTGCAAAACATTGTTACCCTTTTGCTCATCAGCGTATTTCAGAAGTTCTTTAATGCGTTGAATGGGCTATTGCCTCACTAATCCATTAAGCAGGTAAAAGGTCTGGAGCTGATACTGGGTGCGACATTTGTATTTGGAAGCTGTTGCTGTGAACCCACAACATGCGGTCACAGGAGCTCACAACGAAAGAGAGAGTAAAATCCTTAGGCAGAAAAAGACAAGAAATTAGCAGAAGTGTTAAGAGCGGCAAAATCAACAGTTCGGAGCATTCTGCAAAAAAAAAAAAGACTTTCTGTTCAGATTCAACCAAATGCAGCAATGATTGGACAACGTTTTACAGACAGATGTACAATAATGCAAAACATCCTACAAGAGCAAATAAGAGGAATATTCCGCAATGGCCGAGTCCTCATCAGATCTTAGCCCCATCGAGACACATTTCACATGATTAAGACAAAACTGAAGGTGAAAGAGACGCAAACAAGAAACAACTGAAGCCACTGCAGAAAAGGCGGCAAAACCTCACACCGGAGGAGACCAGCGATAGAGATGTCCACGCCCGAAAGCCTCACACCAGCGGAGACCAGCAATAGAGACATCCACGGCCGAAAGCCTCACACAAGAGGAGACCAGAGATGTAGACGTCCATGGCCAAAAGCCTCACACCAGAGGAGATCAGCGATGGAGACGTCCACGGCCGAAAGCCTCACACCAGAGGATACCAGCGATATAGACGTCCACGGCTGAAAGCCTCACACTGGAGGAGACCAGCGATATATACGTCCACGGCTGAAAGCCTCACACCGGAGGAGACCAGCAATATAGACGTCCACTGCTGAAAGCCTCACACCGGAGAAGACTAGCGATATAGATGTCCACTGCTAAAAACCTCACACCGGAGGAGACCAGCGATAGAGATGTCCACGCCCGAAAGCCTCACACCAGCGGAGACCAGCAATAGAGACGTCCATGGCCGAAAGCCTCACACCAGAGGAGACCAGCAATAGAGACGTCCATGGCCGAAAGCCTCACACCAGAGGAGACCAGCGATATAGACGTCCATGGCCAAAAGCCTCACACCAGAGGATACCAGCGATATAGACGTCCACGGCTGAAAGCCTCACACTGGAGGAGACCAGCGATATATACGTCCACGGCTGAAAGCCTCACACCGGAGGAGACCAGCAATATAGACGTCCATGGCTGAAAGCCTCACACCGGAGGAGAGCAGCGATATAGACGTCCACGGCTGAAAGCCTCACACTGGAGAAGACCAGCGATGGAGACGTTCACGGCCGAAAGCCTCACACCAGAGGAGACCAGCGATGAAGATGTCCATGGCCGAAAGCCTCACACCAGAGGAGACCAGCGATATAGACGTCCACGGCCGCAAACCTCACACCAGAGGAGACCAGTGATGGAGATGTCCATGGCCGAGAGCTTCACGCCGGAGGAGACCAGCGATGGAGACGTCCATGGCCGAAAGCTTCACACTGGAGGAGATCAGCGATGGAGAGGTCAACGGCCAAAAGCCTCACACCAGAGGAGACCAGCGATGAAGATGTCCATGGCCGAAAGCCTCACACCAGAGGAGACCAGCGACGGAGACGTCCATGGCCGAAAGCCTCACACCGGAGGAGACCAGCGATGGAGACGTCCATGGCCGAAAGCTTCACACTGGAGGAGATCAGCGATGGAGAGGTCAACGGCCAAAAGCCTCACACCAGAGGAGACCAGCGACGGAGACGTCCACGGCCGAAAGCCTCACACCGGAGGAGACCAGCGATGGAGACGTCCATGGCCGAAAGCCTCACACCAGAGGAGACCAGCGATGGAGACGTCCATGGCCGAAAGCCTCACATCGGAGGAGACCAGCGATGGAGACGTCCACGGCCGAAAGACTTCAGACAGTTATTGCTGCAAAAGATTCCTTACAAAGGATAAAAATGATCATTTTATATATGGGAAAGTTAATTTGTCCAGTTACTTTTGAGCCTCAGGAATGAGGAGGCTTTGTTGTAAAATGATTGTTATTCCTAAACATTTCACAGGATATTTTTGATCGGCCTCTTAAATTAAACCTGAAAGTCTCCACTTCAACTGTATCTCAGTTGTTTCAAATTAAACAAAACGTAGCAGCCTGCAGAGCTGAAATCACAAAGATTCAATCACTTCCCAAATATTTTTGGACCTAACTGTAAGTGCTTTTTTAAAAGGCTTTGGCAATGGAGGTTTTTTCAGATCACAATCGTTTTTTAATACGCAAAAATAGTAATCTTGCAATTTTCACAGTGGCCATTAGGGTTTTTTTTAGACTCATAATTCCTGAACTTTTATATACAGTAGAAAACACAACATTCACAATAGGGGATGTCACAGCTCACCTCCTCCACCTTTACAATGACTAATAACACCTCTATATACAGTAGAAACACAAGATCCACCATTCGCAGTTAGTGATGTCACAGCTCACCTCCTCCTCCTGTACAATGACTAATAACACCTCTATATACATAGATAACACAGAATCCACTAATCACAATAGGTGATATCACAGCTCACCTCCTCCTCTATAATGACTGATAACACCTCTATATACAGTAGATAACACAGGATTCAACATTCACAATAAGTGATATCACAGCTCACCTCCTCTTCCTCCTGTACAGTGGCCTTTGCATGAGACTGAGCACAGAACAAATTTGTAAGGAAACCAAAGAATTATTAAAGCGATTTTTTCATTGGAATTTCTGCTTTTGCAAAACAATTAGAATCAAATAAATGCCAACAAATAGATACTTTTACACATGATATCAACTTCCCCCTAAGAAAAAATAGGATTTGATGCCTCAACAAAAATTAAAAGAAATTATAAAAATAAAAAAAGTTTGTGTTCTTTGAGCCTAAAAATGGAAAATTTAGATTTAACAGGAAAAATGTCAATATAAATTATTCCCCCCCCCCCAAAATATAAACACTAAAAAAATAACGACTCCATTAAGGGATTAATCATTCTCCAAAAAAGTCTCACCTTGCTAATATAGTATGCAGAATGACCCAAGAAATGTAAATAAGAGGTAAAAAGAAGGACACCATTACCATAAAGTTATACAGGCATCACAAATATTGTGCAATGCAAAGACTACAATAGAATGATGTCTTATTCCACAGCTATTTTTACATATAATCTGAATAAAAAGAAAAAAGCACGTTATTTCATATCTAAATGTGTAAATATCGAGACCTCGGGGGCCACGTAACTCATTTCCAATATTATCAGCTGTGTTGCAGTAAAAATATCCTGGATACAGATTGAAGAAAGTTATATACTGCCCCATATAACCAGATAAGGCTACTAAGAAGCTGCAGTAATGTCACTACTGTTATTCTGCCCCCTATGTGTAAAGCTCCTATGTACAAGAATATAACTACTATTTATGCTGCCCCTATGTACAAGAACATAACTACTATAATACTGCTCCCTATGTACAAGAGTATAACTACTATAATACTGCCCCCTATGTACAAGAATATAACTACTATAATACTGCCCCTATGTACAAGAGTATAACTACTATAATACTGCCCCCTATGTACAAGAATATAACTACTATAATACTGCCCCCTATGTACAAGAATATAACTACTATAATACTGTCTCCTATGTACAAGAATATAACTACTATAATGCTGCCCCTATGTACAAGAGTATAACTACTATAATACTGCCCCCTATGTACAAGAATATAACTACTATAATACTGCCTCTATATACAAGAAAATAACTACTATAATACTGCTCCTATGTACAAGAATATAACTACTATAATACTACCCCCTATGTACAAGAATATAACTACTATAATACTGCTCCTATGTACAGGAATATAACTACTATAATACTGCCCCTATGTACAGGAATATAACTGCTATAATTCTTCCTTGATAATTATACTTTACACTGGGGTGGATCATACAATGTGATCCATGTGTTAGGTATAACACGTCATTCTTTATGTGTAGGCAATGAGCTGTGGATAATGGGCTACACCTCGGCTTTCTGGAGGCTCGGGGGGGGGGGGGGGGGGTGTTGGGGGCGGGCGGGTGGTGGTGGGGGGGAGGGGGGGTGATAATGTTTCTGTGACCTGGAGACACATTTCTCATAGACCTGTGAAATAATAAACCAAGGTACTGTAACTCCGGTCTTGGTCTTTATGAAGCATTGTTTTTGATAAAAGTAAAGAAAAGAATCAGTTTAATTCTTTTTTAAATATATTGATTGTTAGATTTTATCATGTTGAATTTTTTTCGCAATTGCTGCAATGATTGCATTCTATAATTATTGAAGAAAAACGATGGACGGATGTAATCTTCCCCTAATTGTGTTATACTGACACTATATGACACTGTTATGTTGTCAATGTGTGACGCTATTAAGATTTTACATGTATATTGGCAGTGTGTGGCACGATTTTCTCAGTTATTGTTACAATTTCACACTATTACAAGTTCTTTGGGTTCTGGGGATCCCATTTACAATCTGGTCCCTAATGGACTCAATGGCCCTTCTCAACACGATGACACTAATGAAGCGCTGAGTAAAGAGGGAACTGTGCAGCTGCACTTTCTGTCGGAGGCCTGTAGAAGTGAGAAATCACCAAACCTCGGGAAGGCAGCAGTATCCCTTCCACAGTCCATAACCATATAACACACAGTTTATAGACCTTTTTCTATCAAATATTGTTCACAAATTTGTCTAAATCTGTGTTAGTGATCACTTCTCCTCTGCAGACATAATCCATCCACCTCTCAGGTGCAGCATATCAAGATGCTGATTAGACAGCATGATTATTGCACAGGTGTGCCTTAGACTGACCAGCATGATTATTGCACATGTGTGCCTTAGGCTGACCAGCATGATTATTGCACAGGTGCACCTTAGACTAGCCAGCATGATTATTGCACAGGTGTGCCTTAGACTGACCAGCATGATTATTGAACAAGCGCGCCTTAGGCTGTCCAGCATGATTATTGCCTAGGTGTGCCTTAAACTGGCCAGCATGATTATTGCACAGGTGTGCCTTAGACTGACCAGCATGATTATTGCACAGGTGTGCCTTAAGCTGGCCAGCATGATTATTGCACAGGTGTGCCTTAGACTGAACAGGATGATTATTGCACAGGTTCGCCTTAAGCTGGCCTGCATGATTATTGCACAGGTGCGCCTTAAGCTGGCCAGCATGATTATTGCACAGGTGTGCTTTTGGCTGGCCAGCTTGATTATTACATAGGTGTGCCTTAGGCTGGCCAGCATGGTTATTGCACAGGTGTGCCTTAGGCTGGCCACAATTAAAGGCCACAGTAAAATGTGCAGTTTTACAGTATTGGGGAGTCTGGAGGGTCAGAATACCAGTCAGGTGTGACCCTCATTTGGCTAAGGCACACCTGTGCAATAATCCTGCTATCTCAGCACCTTGATATGCCGCACCTGTGAGGTGGATGGATTATCTCCCCAGAGAATAAGTGATCACTAACACAGATTTAGACAAATTTGTGAACAATATTTGAGAGAAAATTTGTGTCCTTTTATGGCCTTTTGTGTCTTAAAAAAAGTGTTAGATTTTAGGGTTCATGTGATGAAATATAGAAGGAAAATAAAAAGTGTTGCATTTATTTTTGCTCATTGAATATTGAGAGAACCTCATCCTTCTAATAAATGAATTGAAAATAAGTATAGAAAAAGACAGATACTGATCTAAATTCATGATGTTGTGCTCCTACTGTTCCTCCCTCCACCCACGTTTCGCACATGCTTCCTCACGGAGTGATCAGATACATTATGGACGATATTACAAAGCTTTTGCATTGTGTTTCTTTGTAATATATGTTACAAATGTTATCTTTTACAGATTTTGTTGGTGTGGTTGTCTCCATATTTAATGATTTTGTCTATTGACAATATAATATGGTTGATTCAAGTCATTGTATGATATCTTCATTTACAACTTGTCAATTGGTGTCAATATAAATATTCAATATGTTCCCATGTTTGCCTTCCTGAAGATATTTTACATGACATTAATTTTTAATTATATAGAATTGAAAAAAAGTCTCTTAATTAAATCACCGTGGTCTGACTCTGGTTCCTTGTCATGAGTGTGTCACGGCCTGATGTGATCTCAGGGGGTTCTGGGATCAGATGGTCACAGCGTATTGTTGATCGCAGGTCCGCTATAGTGCCAATCATCATTTACCCTGAGTTGGAACTTATTTAATTCAATCTGGCACTGAAGGGGTTAAAGTTCCTTTCTATCCTGCAGTGATCTAACAGGTAGTTGTAACCTCAGCTGCAGCCACTTCCTTCTGCTATAAATATCCACTCCTCACTCCTCCCTATGTCGGCTATAGTTTATTCTATACTGTCCACTTTGAAGGAGACTATCTCTGGAGTTGGAAGGTTCCTTTCTGTCCTGCTGTGATCTAACAGGTAGTTGTAACCTCAGCTGCAGCCACTTCCTTCTGCTATAAATATCCGCTTCTCACTCCTCCCTATGTCGGCTATAGTTTATTCTATACTGTCCACTTTGAAGGAGACTATCTCTGGAGTTGGAAAGTTCCTTTCTATCCTGCAGTGATCTAACAGGTAGTTGTAACCTCAGCTGCAGTCACTTCCTTCTTCTATAAATATCTGCTTCTCACTCCTCCCTATGCCGGCTATAGCTCATACCTATGCTGTCCACTTTGAAGAAGCTTGTCTCTGGAGAAGTTGAGGTGCTCGTTTCTGTTGCAGCTAAGAGGTTTACTCCTGGAAAGGCTGTGGAGTGCTATTTGTTGGGTCTTTCCTCACCTGTTTGTTTTACCTTCCTTGTGTTGTCTTATTGCAATGGTGAGACTAGTGTCTCACTGGCCTTCACACTAGTCAGGGTGAGTTCAGGGCCAGCGAGGGCGTAGGCACGTGACGGCGCATGGGGGGGAAGAACCCGTCTATGGATGTTAGGGAGTGCAGGGATCTGCCTCAGATGAGTGTTAGAATGTGACCCTGCCAGGACCTTCTGTTTTGTTGCTTGCCTGGTTATCCCTTTGTGTTGCGCAGCTCGCTGGGAGTCCTCTCGCACCCGGTGTGCCATTCCTATGGTGTATTGACTGCTCAGCTGGAGTGACCCTAGGGGACCCGATGATATTGCCGCTTTCTGATAATATTGATGTCAGAATAGAATCTGCCGGATTATTATGGCTTAATTCCAAATGGAAATCTTTAAAAGGAAATGTTGTCCAGGGAAATTTTACCGAATTACAGAAAATAAAGCAAAGACATTTGCTTCTACAGTTGGAAAGGGACACAATATTGCAATCAGCTGAGATCGCTGGATTGTCAGTAAATGTGGATTTTCCAAAGAAATTGGAAAAAACTTTGTAAGAAAGAATCAAATCTATTATTGCACGCCAAAAGTGTCACAGCCCAGAGAGAACCAGGGGCGTACAGAATTCATTACGTCCCCTTTTGCTGAAAGATGATGAACTTTAACATCAGCGATGGATGGTGTTTGCTTTGTGCAATTGTTTCTCATTGGATTTAATGTTACTAACAACTCAGCATCTACAGAGGACGCTAGGATCCAGGAGGAGAAACCTAAATTGCTGGCGGAATATAAAGGGTCAGTGAATATTGATGATTGCAATCAAGGACAAGATAAACTGAAAAATATTAAAAAAACTAAAAATATCAAAATTACAAAATAAATGTAACACTTTTGAAAGAGACACAAGGACAATGACCCTAATTCTCCAACACCGATCTCATCCTCTGCTGGAATCACAGGAGTGTAAAAAATTGGGGTGTGCCAGTGAGGGTGGAGCGGGGTGAAACTGGGGTGAAAAAGCCAATATTTTCCTACTTATCAAAGAGTTTTATGCCAAATTTCTAGTGAATAAACTTTGATAAATCTCAGCGGAAAAGTTAAAGCACATGTAAACATTTAAAGACCTTTTCTTCTACTGACAAACGGCGCTTGTCCGGTCTGGTTCGATGGGCGTCTCTGGTCTTGATTCGGAGCCTCCTCTCTTCTTGCAATCGCCATCCTCCTTCACTTATTCGTGAGCATAACACGTCCGACATTATCCACACTGTGTCCCCCAGTCGCAGTCCTGAGCTGCCGCACTTCACTCTGCCCGACTGGGGGAAGAGCAAAGTACTGTAGTGCGCATGCACCGAATAAAGGTCAAAAAGTGTCGATGACCCGGAAGTAAAGCTAGCGCATGCGCACTACAGTACTTTGCCTTGCTGTCACGCGGATTGGATGATGTAAGGTCTATACAGCCAGATCAGCTCTCATACTTTGCACTGACGAGGGGCAATCACCCCAAAACATTGTTTCTGCAAATTGAGGTTCTGATCTTACATAAATCCTAGGTCATATGACAAGGCTTGTTAAAGGGCCACTTTTGACTTTTAGGATTGCTACTTTCAATAGGTGGCACTACAGTTTGTCTCCATTGGATAATGTAGGACACATGATCTTCATGAAGAAGGTGAGGACAGCTATCATAAGAAGAGAGCAGATGCAGGATCAAGACCAGAGATGCCCATTAGACCAGTGTGTGCTGTCAGTGAGTATAATAAAAGGTCTTTTTGAGCTATGTAAATGTGGCGCCCCTGAGGCTCTGGTCGCCACAGGGTACTGCACCTCAATTAAGGTGCAGTATCTATCTTGGGTAAGGAGGGGGTTAATCACCAGTGTTCAAGATTCATACACTACATACAGCTTAGCACAGTGTGGGATGGCTCAGGGTAGGCAGGGTGGTGGTTATCACGATCATGGGACTTCCCCGGTCACTGAAGCCAGCCACCTGGGGGGTGGGTTCCACCTGGGGGTAGATATAGGCGCAACACACACACATCATAAACAGATCCGTTGACACTTGGCCCGGGGCTTGGAGCGGGAGCTCAGCCGGAGTACCTAGCCACTGAGGGGGACACCCTAGAAATAGGATACTCTCTCTCTCCCTCTCTGTTCAAACACCGGTGGTGGCCCCTTACTTGCCTTACTTGCCTGGGATTGACCGGAGCCCATCACGGCAGTGACCAGTGTGACCGGGCTGGCGACTGAAGCTGTAAGTAAACTACACCTTGAACCCACAGAGACTGTGTTGGCTTGTCTTTACCGGCGTCGCCGCCCTGCGCTAGGTGCCAACCGCCATTACCTCCCCTCGTCATCCACCCGGGGCCTGCTCCACCTGTGGGGAGAAACACCATCTTGGCTGCCTTAACACCTGCCCCGACGAGGAATTCTTCAGCGGCGGCTACTACTGGCCGCTATCCACAGGTGGCGTCACGACAAACTCTCCCAAATGCCACGCTTCCCCCACCATTTACTGTACACCTCGGGGCCACGGAACCGGGCAAGGCCACCCGTAACATCGCCTGACCCGACCCGACCCGAAACAGCCCGGCAACGAGTAGGTTAACCACCTGCCTCGTGGGGCACTGCACAATGAGGATTGGGGACATACATATAGCTTGCTAGAATGCTGTAAAAGTGGCATTAAAGGTGGTGGCCCAGCTTCATATTGAGAAAACCTGGTGACAGGTTCCCTTTAATGTGAAAGTTATAAAACCCACAGGACTCCACGTTTTTAGGAGATACCATGCAGACGACACCAACCATTCATGCGCAGGATGGATCTGCACAATAAGAGATCGGAGACACATGAACGGAAAAAAATCAAGAAGTCTCAAGAAATCTCTAATAATGAAGGTTTCCTGGTTAATATTTCATCTGAAATGTCAACTCTCTTTGATTAATAAGGGTCTGGGATTTCTGCCGACTTAAACTAATAAGAAATGTCATTTTCTTAGATTTTGTAGGAGTTTAAAATTAAAAATGTTTTGTTTCTTGATAAATAAAAGGGTAACATTCCTCTCCGGGAATATTATACCATCTACTAGAGAGTTTAACCCTGAATTTTCTGGTTGGATGAGTAAATCAAGTCAATAGGTGGTGACGGAGAAGGTCCTCGGTCGGTGAGATTCATGCACTGGACATTCTGCTCCTAATCATTAATTCTATATCCCGCCCTATTGCCATGTATGTGGATACATAGTTGCAAAACATAGTCAGGAGGTTACCTGGTGTCTGAAAAACACTAATGAATTTTTGCAACATATATGAAATATCTGAAGTATCATTCTTAGTAACAATGTATATAAAAGCCATCAGACTAGTATTCTGAAGACAGAAGGTATGGAGGCTGTAAGGGTGAAAGTTAGTAAAGATAATACACTAACAAATACTAAACTTGGCTTTTTGATGTCTATTCTTGAAATCTTCCCAAAATTTTAAATCTGGGACTACTTATTAATTGCAGCTCCAGGGGACCGCTCTGGGGTCCGCTGCAGCTCCAGGTTTTGCAAATATATTAATTTCATTATTTGAGGACAGGTTTGTATATTCTAACGAGTTATCACATTATTCTCACAATATTACTGTCAGATAGCAAGGGACAAGGGGCTCCTTGTCCCTTGCTATCCCTATGCAGGGATACTATCCCTATGCAGGGATAGTCTAGGGTCATCTAGCATGAGGAACAGTATGTTCCTCATGCTAGATGACCCCAGACTATTCCGGTCTTCAGGATTACCCCAAATGGTAGAAATGCCTATGTCCCATTCCTTGCTGTACTCCTAAATAAAGCTAATCTGTACCCCCCAAGAGAAGTAAGGGGCAGAAGTGTAAGGCCGCTTTCACACTGCGATCCGATCCCCTTTCAGTGTTCCCATAGGGGCTTACATCCGAACTCCCAGCAAAATGGGTTTCATATGTATGCACTGACTGAGCCACTGACTGTAATGGTGCAGACAGAGTCACCGTGTGCTCTGTTGTGCACCATTTCTGGGAGTATACGCTTACTATAGGCGGACACCCAGACACAGTGTACTACATCTGGGTGTTCACCTCCAATAGGCGTATACTCATAAACATGGTGAACAACAGGGCAGATGGTGACTCCATCTGCACCATTATAGTCACTGGTCCCATCGGTGCCTGCTTTGTGGGGGGATTTGGACGGAATCCCCAAAGGGACCACTGAATGGAGAGTGGAACATAGTGTGAAAGCGGCCAAAGGGAAAACACAGAATTAGATAGACAGGAATAACAGAAGCTCAGTCACACTCTCAGGAATTAACACTAGGAAAGTAAAGTGAAAAGGAAGTGAAGCAAGGCAGCAACACAAAGACAAAAAGGGTTGAGACCAAAACTGTTCATATCAAAATAAAACACAACCAACAGTAAGCCTGGGTAAATCCACCTCTCCAGACCAGAACAGAAGAGCTATAGCTGGCACTATAAGAACAGTCCAGCCAGCATATGTAGGAGGAGAGTGAATATGACTGGTTCTCCCATAGCATATGACAAAAGGAGATTAACAACCAGACTGGCAGGGATTAACTCTTTCCAGTCTGCTTACCAACTACAGAGTGGGTTGATGCCCGAGTCTCCCTGCGCTGATCACAGACCTCAAAGACGTTAGCAGAGTGTAGTGTTCACAGATTCTGATGCCACCATGACAGGCAGCAATGATTGCAAAAACCTCCTCTTGACAATGATGCAATAGTATAGAGATGTTATGACATTTTTGTTTCATGGGATGGAACCATGATTACATTAGATTTTTATGTTTATATACATTTAAATTAACAATATGGATCAAATACATTTTCCGTAGTGTCTGCTGTGGACGCGATCTACTGGATTTTTGGATACCACTTTATATCAAAAGTTAACAAAATGGAAACAATTTGTTGAGACAATCCTCAAACTTTAATATGACAAGAAGCCAGATCATGTGAGTACGCTTGGTTAGCAATAGTGATGACGAATATCTTAGAAATAAGGACTTAAACATTTTGAACAAAATAGGATATGAAAAAAATGAATTATTCAAGTAAGTAACATAAAAAGGGAACAGTTCAAAGAAAGAAACGGATCAGGACCAGTATTTGTATCTTCTTTTGAATTTCATTCAAACATGATTAGAACAATTATTGTAAACTGTTGGCATTTACTTAAAAAAAGAACACAAATAGATAAATATCTTACAACGACCCTTTAAATTTATTTACTGGAAATGCAAAACTATTGCAAATCAATTGATGAGTTGCACACCTGACCTGGATGCTGGCTTTCAACCCCACACCCTGGACCGCTAAACTCTGATGTGCTCAGGCTTTGTAGATGGCCCTTTGTTGTCACACGGACTTTTGTTCAAAACTTGCTTTGTGTCATGGCGGCATCAGATGCTGTTCACGCTACAGATTCTGACACCCCACACTATGGTTTCTCTGGTGCTTCTGAGTTACATAGGCAGGCCTGATGGTTAGCTCTTGGATCACATGTTGTAGGAAACCTATGAAATTTACTCCCCACCTTTTTAAGATGGTGGAATCTGTCTTCCCATGCCGACTATAGCTTTGCTGTGTTGGTCCGTGTGCGGTTGTGTCCCTATGCTGCTGGTGATTATATTGCATAGTGCTTGGTGTTGTTGTGGAATTCTCTCGTCGTCTTGCTGTTTCCTCCCTGCTCCTATTTTCCTCCTTATCTCTTATGGTCTTATATCTTTGTATGTCAGAGATGTGAGATAGAGTTTTGGTTTCCCCTGTTTGTCTATCACTGTTGTGACTCGCCCACCCCAGGGCTATGGGACACCCGGTGCCGGGCCAGACTAGTCCGGTGGTAGTCAGTGGTGGCTGGGCCCGGCTCCGTGGCCCTGGTGGGTGTCAGTAGAATATGTGGCTAGGTGAATAAAGTTTGTGTTCGTGACGCCACCTGTGGTATGCGGCTATTAAGCCGCCGCTGCTGTGTGAGGCCTCCAGGATGATGTTATGGCAGCAATGGTGGTACTACTCCCCACAGGTGGAGCAATGCCCGGGGCACAGTTGGTGCTTGTGAGTGTCTATGCAGATTAAATAACTGAGGCAACTTCAAGGGTGCAGTTCAAGTTCTTTACTCACAGTTCTTGTCAGGGCAGCAGGACCCTTGGACCGCTGGAATCTCTGTCAGGGACCTCCGCCTTCTGGGTGATTCAGAGTGTGAAAGCCGGTACCCTTCTCTTAGTGTCTCCTTCTCTGCTGTCTTCCTTAGCCTTGCCTTAGTTAGGATGGACCTGGCTTGGCCTCCACTACAGCCTCCAGGCTGGGGGGTCACCTGTCGGCTGATTACCCCTTTTCTGGAAGTCTGCTCTGGGTTCTGGCCCTGGGAGCTTACAACGTCCCTGGGCCTCGGTTTTTACTGTTTGGAGATGATTTTGCACTCCTCCAGTCTCTAGGGACCGTCCCCTGTCGCAGCTTAATCACTCCACCGATGTTCATGTGGAACAGGCCACCGCAGTCTGCAACTACCCGTGGCGCCTCTGGGCCCTCTCTTCGGTACCTAACAAGGACTGCTCGTGGTACCTCCAGGACTACCCGCGGCCCTGCGACTCCTTCTGTTCCTACGTGGTGTCACCTGGACCTCTGGGTCCCAGGGTCTTCACCAGGAAGCGTCTCCTTCAGTTCCTCTGCTCCTGTCTGACTTGGAGCTTTCTTTCCTTCTTTCTTTCTTTCTTTCTTTTCTTTCTCCTCCTTGCCTGCCTCCAGCAGGCCTCCTCCTCCCTCCTTTCTCTCGTTCTTCTCCTCCAACTACATGCTGCTTCTCTCACTCCCTGAGGTAAACTGAAACTAACTTGACCTTCCTATCTGTGTCTGCTCTCAGATGGCTCCTCCCACCTCCCCAGTTGCTAAGCTGTAACCTATAGGAGCAGGGATGGGTCTTACGACCCCTCCCAGCATGCAGCATGGGAGGGTTGCCTGTCACTTTCCCTGGTCCTAGTATGTACCTAACAATGGGTGTAGTGTGAATTTACCAGGGGACCGGAGTTCACTCTCTTCCTCTCCCAGAATGGGGCATCACACCGCTGGTGGGGTGCAATGACCTGTGGCGACGGAAGCCTCAGGGGCGCCACACTCCCCCACAGCAAATCCCAGCACGTCCTCGGGCTGAAAAACAACAAAAACATGTGGAAGAACTGCAAAACATTTTTGGTATGCAAAACATAAAACAAAACATTTCTTCCCTTTATGGGAGGCACATATCAGTGAACGTTGTGAACTTCTTATAAAGAAACTATGTGTGCACTTTCAGTTCATTGCACAGTTTGGGCACTTCCCCCATAATTCTGGTAGGGGGCACAACGGGTGCAACTATCTACATTTTTGGCTACAACAAGTCCAGTAGCCCGGCAGTTCGTTTCTCTCAATCAAACAATAATGGGACAAAATCAACCAGCCATTAAGTCCAATGGCCTGGTTACATAGGACACATAAACAACATACCAGCCACTAAGTCCAGTGGCCTGGTAGGACATGACACATACAGTTCCACCGGGGCCCACATTCCAGTTCAGTGGCCCGGTAGCACATAACATGGGGGGTGACGTCTTCAAAAAGTATCAGGGGCAGTACAGTAGGAAAGGGTGTCATCTTCGAAAAGAATCAGGGGCAAAACACGAGGGACTTCTTCAAAAAGAACGAGGGGCTATGTACAGTTCGGCAGCTCTTCATCTTCCTTACTCTCGAGGGTAGATCTCAGGGTCCCACTCCGGCATGGCTCCTGGCAGCAGGTACGCTGACGATATCATCGTCTGGGTCCCTTGAGCACTGGTCCCTTCTGCGCTGTCCTGCAGCCTGGATTGGAGTGGGACTGCCTGTAGGCGTTGCACGGCGCTGCTGCAGAGGGCTGCTTGTCTGCAGGGGGCTGTTGCTGTGGTCTCTAGGGCCCTGCTTTGGCCGGGCACCCTGCATCACACACGCCATGGAGATCCTGGTCTGCGTCTCCTGGGTAACTGTTGTAGGCCCGCTGCAATGTTCTGCGGCCTGGGTCTGTCTGGAGGGAGGGCTGCGGCTGCTGCTGACAGGGGAATCGCTGCGAGATGGCATGGCGCGGCGCCACTCCGGTTCCTCCGGGGCCGCTTCTTCCTGCACAATGTGCACATGCAGCGCATACCACCCGCGGTCCCCCATCAGCCGGGCATACTCAACCACATCACCCGGCTTGGCATCGCGCCCTGGGTGGCCTCTGGGCAGGTGCTCCTCAATGTCTCTCCGGGCCACAAACACATCCTTGCCCAGGCCGGGCTCCCGCATGAAGCCCCAGCCGCCTTTCTGCCGGAAATCAACTACGGTGCCCCGTCTTACTGGGCACTCGGTCCCCTTCAGGGCCTTCCTGACCTCTTCCTTGGAGGCCAGATTGGCGACTTCTCGGGCCCTTCTTTTCTCTTCCCGGAGTTCCCGCTCCCGCTGGTACTCGACCACCAGCCTCCGGCACGTCAGCTCGTTGGCCAGGGGAGTTTCCTTGGGGAGCAGCGGCCGCTGCAGTCCCCTGGTTTCTATGGGCGCTGCGTCCCAATTCACTCCCGGGGATGCCATTCCCAGGAGGCTCACAGGGGGACTCGGCAGGGGGCCCACTAGTTGCTCAGGGTTCACCCCACCCCAGGCTCCGTCTGCGGGGGTCTCAGGCAGGCCTCCGGTGCCCCACCGAGCGTCCGCTGGGTAGGCCGGGAAGGCCAGGGGGTCAGTGAAGGGGCTAAGCGGGGGTTCATGGCGGGGCCCTGGGTCCGGACTGGACGGGGTTTCTGGTTGCTCACCCTGCGCTTGCTCCGCGGCATCCATCCACCGTTCCAGATCCTCCGGCACCCTCGGTGTCTCTCTCCGCCGGTCCGCTTCCACCTCCATGCTGCTCAGCCTCCGGGCCAGAACTCTCATTTCTTCCTGGAGCAGGTCCAGCTTGCAATCCTCTCTGCCGGTCCCTGGTGCACTTCTCTGCAGCTCCTCCGTCATGCTTCCGACCTGGGGAATGCTGCCTGGAACACTGCTCGAGTGCTCGACCACGCCACTCGGCTGCTCCCTTTCCCTTCTCGGAGGCGGGGCCGGGGGCTGCACTAGCATCTGGCGCCAGACTGGCGCCCAGCCCATCACGACCGGCATTACTTCGTTTGCGATCAGGTACATTGTCTTTATCTGCTGATCTGGCATTTAGACTCTCTCTGTCAGCCAGCTTATCTAGTCGCCACTTCTTCCGTTTTCTATGGCGGGCACCGCTTCGCGCGCTTTTCTTGGACAAGGGGGCGGGGCTTCTCTTCGCGCCCTTTCTTCTTACACGCCCCCCTTCTTCCCGCTCTCAGCAGCGCTAATGGCGGCGGTTTCTCAGTAAAGTACACAGTCTGTCACACGGTTCTCCAGGCGCACAGTACCCGGTTAGACCGGCCACGAAATCCTGTTCATGACGCCAAAAGTTGACTCGCCCACCCCAGGGCTATGGGACACCCGGTGCCGGGCCGGACTAGTCCGGTGGTAGTCAGTGGTGGCTGGGCCCGGCTCCGTGGCCCTGGTGGGTGTCAGTAAAATATGTGGCTTGCTTGTTAATGGTTGTGTTCGTGACGCCACCTGTGGTATGCGGCTATTAAGCCGCCGCTGCTGTGTGAGGCCACCGGGATGATGTTATGGCAGCAATGGTGGTATTGCTCCCCACAGGTGGAGCAATGCCCGGGGCACAGTTGGTGCTTGTGAATGTCTATGCAGCTGTAATAACAGAGACCACTTCAAGGGTGCAGTTCAAGTTCTTTTACTCACAGTTCTTGTCACAGCTGTAGGGACCCTCAGACTGATGGGACCACTGTCAGGGACCTCCGCCGTTTCTAGGTGATTCAGAGTGTGAAAGCTGGTGCCCTTCTCTTAGTGTCTCCTTCTTTGCTGTCTTCCTTAGCCTTGCCTTAGTTAGGATGGACCTGGCTTGGCCTCCACTACAGCCTCCAGGCTGGGGGGTCACCTGTCGGCTGATTACCCCTTTTCTGGACGGCTGCTATGGGTTCTGGCCCTGGGAGCTTACAACGTCCCTGGGCCTCGGTTTTTACTGTTTGGAGATGATTTTGCACTCCTCCAGTCTCTAGGGACCGTCCCCTGTCGCAGCTTAATCACTCCACCGATGTTAATGTGGAACAGGCCACCGCAGCCTGCAACTACCCGTGGCGCCTCTAGGCCCTCTCTTCGGTACCTAACAAGGACTGCTCGTGGTACCTCCAGGACTACCCGCGGCCCTGCGACTCCTTCTGTTCCTACGTGGTGTCACCTGGACCTCTGGGTCCCAGGGTCTTCACCAGGAAGCGTCTCCTTCAGTTCCTCTGCTCCTGTCTGACTTGGAGCTTTCTTTCCTTCTTTCTTTCTCTTTTCTTCTCCTCCTTGCCTGCCTCCAGCAGGCCTCCTCCTCCCTCCTTTCTCTCGTTCTTCTCCTCCAACTACATGCTGGCTCCTCACTCTCTCACTCCCTGAGGTAAACTGAAACTAACTTGACCTTCCTATCTGTGTCTGCTCTCAGATGGCTCCTCCCACCTCCCCAGTTGCTAAGCTGTAACCTATAGGAGCAGGGATGGGTCTTACGACCCCTCCCAGCATGCAGCATGGGAGGGTTGCCTGCCACTTTCCCTGGTCCTAGTATGTACCTAACAATGGGTGTAGTGTGAATTTACCAGGGGACCGGAGTTCACTCTCTTCCTCTCCCAGAATGGGGCATCACACCGCTGGTGGGGTGCAATGACCTGTGGCGACGGAAGCCTCAGGGGCGCCACAGTTGGTTTTATCACACTCCTGTCCTGGCCCTGCCCCAGCGTAGGGAGGGAGGGGGTATAAGATCAGGGCTCATCAGGAACAGGGCAAGGCTGGTGGCTCAGACATCCTCACCTTCAGAGGTAACTCTGAGGTAAGGGATAGCTAAGACTCTCTAGTCTGAGGGCCAGTCTAGGAGCCCCGGTCCCCTGCTCTCCCTATACATCGTGACAGGTGTGCTCCTATGTGATCATCTGCCTTGACATATATATCTGTTATGGCCTCATATCTATGTCTTGGTATCAAGACTTTTAGTGTTCCTGACTTTTGTCTGCCTGCGGCTTCTGGTACCTCTGCTGCCGGTTTCCTGTCTGCCCGCTGCTTGCAGTGCCTGTGCTACCAGCCTCCTGTCTGCCTGCAGCTTCTAGTACCTTTGCTACCAGCCTCCTGTCTGCCTTCAGCTTCCAGTACTTTTGCTACCAGCGTCCTGTCTACCTGCGGCTTTCGGTACTTCTGCTACCAGTCTCCTGTCTACCTGTGGCTTTCGGTACTTCTGCTACCAGTCTCCTGTCTACCTGCGGCTTTCGGTACTTCTGCTACCAGTCTCCTGTCTACCTGTGGCTTTCGGTACTTCTGCTACCAGCCTCCTTTCAGCCTGCAGCTTCTGGTACCTCTGCTACCGGTTTCCTGTCTGCTTCCGGCTTCCGGTACCTCTGCTACCCATTTCTCTTGTGCCTCACCTTCCTGCTGCATGGACGCCAGTGGTCCCTGTACCTCCCCGGAATTTAGGCTTGGAGGATCCATCTCCTCAGC
This sequence comes from Anomaloglossus baeobatrachus, assembly GCF_048569485.1. Taxonomy (NCBI): domain Eukaryota; kingdom Metazoa; phylum Chordata; class Amphibia; order Anura; family Aromobatidae; genus Anomaloglossus; species Anomaloglossus baeobatrachus. The sequence goes on along the minus strand of NC_134358.1, from coordinate 562,246,276 downwards.
TGAGCCTAAACAATAAGGAGTAACATTCTATCTAAGAAATCAAGACAGACTTTTTTAAAGTAAATCTGACAGCAGGTTTTTGCTTTTTAATCTGAGAGCAGCATAATCTAGGGGCAGAGACCCCAATTCGAGTGATGTGCCACTTGCTCAGCAGTGTGCGTTAGTTTCAATACAATCATTGTGGTTTTTCAGCAGATTATCACAGCAGGACTCGGCTTTAAATTCAAGGTAGTCAGGCTTAGCTGTGTAACCCCACCCCCACCAGTGATTGGCAGGTTGTAAACAGTGTACACAGGAATCTGCCAATCAGGGGTGTGGGCGGGGTTATACAGTGCTAAGTATTCTGACCACTGCTTGCTCTGCAGCAGAGAAAACAGGGATTGTATCAAAAATGCATCAAGCTGCTCAATAAGTGATACGTTGCTGGAATCATGGTATCTGTGTCACGCAGTAGCTGCTGGGGCTCTGCCAGGTATAAGGGATCACTCGGCAAGCTCTGCGACACACAGGATACACAGAGAACACAAAACAATAGTGAGCCCTGGTGCTAGGGAGAGGGGAGATGGGTCACCCCCTGCACTCACCTGAGGCTGATCCCTGCACTTCCTGACATGCCTATACGGGTCCTTCACCCAGTCGCCAATCATGTGCCTAAGCTCTTGCTTGCCCTGAACTCACACTGGCTAGTGAGCAGGCCGGAGAGAGCACTAGTCTCACCAGTACAATAATACAACACAAGGGGAGGGAGACAGACAGGGGGGAAATAGACACAAAAGGAAAACACTCCGAGCTCCTCCAATGCAACTAAACACCACCTCTGCAATTGTCACGACTCCTCAGCTTTTTTCAGAGACAGGCTCCTTCCAAATTGATCAACGTAAGAATAAGATTCTATAACCGGCATCAGATGGTAAGACACGTGAATATTTATAATGAAGTGGAGTTGTCACAAAAGAGCTGCACCTGAGATTAAGGCTCCAAAGGATAGTCAGATAGGAAACAGTCCTTAACCCCTACAGCTCCAAAAGAAAGCAAATAAATTTAAACACAAGCGGCAGCCCTGCGCACAATATGGAGCTGTGACCTTCTTGTCCCAGAGTCTTCCTCCAGTGGGTTTAATATTTACTATGTTACCACTCTCACTGCCCTTGAAAACCAGAGACACTGGAGTTATCCCTAACATTGTCCTAGACAATAGGAATACTGGTATTAACCATCCGTACTCTAGACCATCAGGTATACTGACAATAACCATCTCACTGCCATTGACCCAACACGTGACATCTTTATTATTGAAAATATTCTCTTTCTTTTTCTTCCCCATGCAGCCCAAGCCTCCATGATGACTTCTCCTGACAACTGTAGAATTTGTTGCAGGGGCATCAGTCACTTATCATATCTGCAGCCCCCCAATCCCACTGGCTCTATAGTAACACACATTCAGTCTTTAGACATAGCAAACCCTTAAATCAATCCAGACCCTCATCCAGATTCTGAATGAATTCAAACTACATACAGTTCCTTAAATGAATTCAGACTCAAAACCAGACCTGTCATCAAGATCCTCTGACCCCAAACCAGATCTGTGATTACTTAAAATTTGGTCACTTGTGTGGGGGTAAACTCTTCTTAATTAGGCCAGACGAACGTGTCCTTAGTTTGTTAATTCAAGAGAAGTTAGCCATTGTTTCATGTCAGACTGATAGGAGCCCAATTGTCTGTAAATGTGGATTTCCTCAGCCCTTCTGACTACATAATTCAGTGGAAAAATATGCAGTTGAATTGAACTAGTGACCAATGAGAGAGCAGCCATCTCCACCAATGCTGTAAGAGAACTGAGGGGTATAAAAGGGTCTTGCGTCTGTCACCAGGAAGTTATTTACTGTACAGAACTTTATCTGAGAAGCTGTGGATTGCAGAACTGCTTCACTTGGGATATTCTACATGATCTCAGCCTAGGAACTACAGTTCCAGCAGGAGGATAACAGAACGGCTTCAAGATTGATTCTAGAGGATTTCAGCCTAGGATCCACGGTTCCAGATGAAGGTTCACAGAACTGCTTTACTTCAGATATTGTACATGACCTTAGCTGAGGAACTGCCAATTCAAGCTGAGGGATAACAGAACTACTTCAAGATTGATTCTACAGGATTTCAGCCTGGAATCCATGGTTCCAGCTGGAGGATCACAAAACTGCTTCACTTGGGATATTCTACATGACCCCAGCTAAGGAACTACAATTCCAGTTGGGGGATCACAGAACTGCTTCAAGATTGATTTTACAGGATTTTAGCCTAGGATCCATGGTTCCAGCTGGAGGATCACAGAGCTGCTTGACTGTTCAACATTGAGCCGTACAAATTCACTTGGAGAGCCCAGGTAGGTAGTTTTCTGCCCAAGGGGAAAGAGTGCGAATGTTCAGTGAGATAAGCCCTGGTCCATGTGGTCTTTCTGAAGACAGTCAGGCCAGAAGATGAGAGAACCCACTGACCTTCGTGTGTCCATAAAATCCATCAATGAATTCAGATCCAAGACCAGATACCTGCAAAAAACAAGATCTGTGCATTATTTCAGAAGACAAACTAGACTAATAAATTAATTCAGACCTGAAACCAGAGCCTTAATTAATTCAGACCCCAGACCCGTTCCATAAATTAATAAGGAGCCCTCCCCGTCCCTTTATAGCTCTCTCCCCTCCTGTAGACCTGCCGTCCGTCACTGTCACCTTCGCTCTGCTCTTTGCAGGAAAGCTGCAGAATTCTAAATGTAACTATGGATGAATCTGGAGTATGAGGCCCAAAATCACCGAAGACTCGAACAATGGAGATAATTATATGGGGAGATTAACCTTCTATCCGGCAATTATCGCTATAGAAGTGAATTTATACATTGGTTGCCCAGAGACTTGTCCACACAGCTTAGTGTCTGACTGCGACCTGGTGTAACTCCACTATAGGTGGGATTAAGAGCCGCATAATGCTCATAACTGGAGCTTACCTGCTCCAACAGCAGGAGACCCCATCTACATGCAGCTGTCACCATTCAGGACATGAGCAGGAAAAAGAACTGTCATAATTAGTGATGAGCGAGTACTAAAAAGCTCGGGTGCTCGAGGCCCGGGCCGAGCCTCCCAAGATACTCGTGTACTCGGCCCGAGCACCGAGCCCAATGTTATCCTATGGGAGACCCGAGTATTTTTGTGAAATGACCCCCCGGCAGCATGGAGAAACCCTAAAAATGTCACAAAAGTCTCAGAAGAGTGCTCAAATGACATGGCAACAGCATGGGGAAGACCCCTTGAAGCATTTATCACTGAAAAGTCACAGCTGTGAACAATTTTGTCCGCGTTTTACGCCATTTTTACGGACTCACCAGAAAACCTTCCAAAATGACCCCAAAATGATTTTTCATGGCGGAAATGTTAAGGGCACATACCCAATAGTGAGATAGAGCTGGTGTATGTTACTTTTTGAGATTAATACATGAAAGATTTTACGTGAAAACATTGTGTGGCACTCCGATGTCCCTGAGAAGAGACGTACATGAAGGCCTCTTGAGTCTAATGTGCCCATTTTGAGGAAGTGAGTCTTTGTAGTATTTTCCTTTGCCAGGGCAGTCCAAAATTGTGAGGTTCACCAATGCCCCTGCATACAGACGTGCATGATGGCCTGTAAACCTGAAGTGCCATTGTAAGGAAGTGGGTCTATTGTAGTATAGCCCTTAGGCAGGGCAGCCAAAAATTGGGAGGCTCCACGTTGTCCCTGGATAGAGACGTGCATGATGGCCTGTAAACCTGAAGTGCCCATTGTAAGGAAGTGGGTCTATTGTAGTATAGCCCTTAGGCAGGGCAGCCAAAAATTGGGAGGCTCCACGTTGTCCCTGGATAGAGACGTGCATGAGGGCCTGTGAACCTGAAGTGCCCATTGGAAGGAAGTGGGTCTATTATAGTATAGCCCTTAGGCAGGGCAGCCAAAAATTGGGAGGCTCCACGTTGTCCCTGGGTAGAGACGTGCATGAGGGCCTCAAAACATTAAGTGTCCATTGTCAGGAAGTGGGTGTATTATAGTATAGCCCTTAGGCAGGGCAGCCAAAAATTGGGAGGCTCCACGTTGTCCCTGGATAGAGACGTGCATGATGGCCTGTAAACCTGAAGTGCCCATTGGAAGGAAGTGGGTCTATTGTAGTATAGCCCTTAGGCAGGGCAGCCAAAAATTGGGAGGCTCCACGTTGTCCCTGGGTAGAGACGTGCATGAGGGCCTCAAAACATTGTTCCCATTGCAAAGGAGCGGGTCTCCTGTCGTAATGTCCATTCTGCAAAGAATGGGCGAAAAAATGTACCACTGGGGGTATACCTGAAACAAAGGCCTAAGTATTGCAATTTGTAACGGTCATCATCGTGGTGGCGCATGAGGAGAAGGAGGAGCAGTCCAGCGATTATCCAAAGTCCAGAAGTGTGTACCCATGGGTGACTGGAGGTACATGGCAAACTTTAAATTCCGCTCTCATTTGCTGGTGGTGTGGTGAAGTCTGGCCCAATCCAACCCTTGTTCATCTTGATCAGAGTCAGCCTGTCAGCATTTTCAGTTGACAGGCGGGTGCGTTTATCTGTAATGATTCCACCTGCGGCACTAAAAACACGCTCTGACAAAACGCTAGCGGCAGGGCAGGCCAGGACTTCCAAGGCGTAGAGAGCCAATTCATGCCACGTGTCCAGCTTGGATACCCAATAATTGTAAGGCACAGAGGAATGTCGGAGTACAGTTGTTCGATCTGCAAGGTACTCCTTCAGCATCTGGGCAAACTTAGGATTTCTTGTGGCACTACCCCGCACCTCAGGGGCTGTGGTACGTGAGGGGCTGAGAAAACTGTCCCACATCTTAAAGACTGTTCCCCTACCTCTGGCGGATTGGACTTGTGCCTCTCTCGGCTGTACGCCTCGGTTGTCCACTGATTCATGACCTATGCCGCTAGCGTTTTGTGAGGGGAATGCTTTGCCTACTTCCGTGACTATGGCCTTCCGGAACTGCTGCATTTTGGTTGACCTCTCCTCCACGGGAATAAGAGACAAAAAGTTCTCCTTGTAGCGTGGGTCTAATAGTGTTACCAACCAGTAATGATTGTCGGCCAAGATGTTCTTAACGCGAGGGTCACGAGACAGGCAGCTTACCATAAAGTCAGCCATGTGCGCCAGACTCTTAACAGCCAGGACTTCAGTAGCCTGACCAACAAGATGACTGAACATGCTGTCCTCCTCCTCCTCCTCCTCCTCCTCCTCCTCCTCATCTACCCTGTCCTCTGGCCAGCCACGCTGAATCGAGGATATGACTGGTGTGCATGTCATATCCTCAATTTGGCCGGAGAGTTGCTCCATGTCTTCATCCTCCTCCTCGTCATAGTCCTCCACTGCACGTTGTGATGAGACGAGGCTGGGCTGTGTGTTATCACCCACACCCACTACTGTTTCTTGCTGCAACTCATTGCGCTCCGCCTGCAATGCATCATGTTTGTTTTTCAGCAGAGACCGTTTTAGAAGGCAGAGTAGCGGTATGGTGACGCTAATAATGGCGTCATCACCACTCACCATCTTGGTGGAGTCCTCAAAGTTTTGGAGGATGGTACATAGGTCTGACATCCATCTCCACTCCTCAGGTGTTATGTGTGGAGTTTGACCCATTTCCCGACGGCTTAGGTGATGCAGGTACTCAACAACTGCCCTCTTCTGCTCACATATCCTGACCAACATGTGCAGAGTTGAATTCCAACGCGTGGGGACATCACACACCAGTCTGTGAGCCGGAAGATGCAAACTGCGCTGAAAGCCGGCAAGGCCGGCTGAAGCAGTAGGTGACTTTCGAAAATGTGCAGACAGGCGGCGAACTTTTACCAGCAGATCAGACAGCTCTGGGTATATGACTTTAGGAACCGCTGAACCACGAGGTTGAGCACATGGGCCACGCATGGAACATGTGTCAGCTGGCCTCGCCTCAAAGCCGCCACCAGGTTCCGGCCATTGTCACACACGACCTTTCCTGGCTTTAGGTTCAGAGGTGTGAGCCAGTGATCTGCCTGCTGTTTCAGAGCTGTCCACAGCTCTTCTGCATTGTGGGGTTTGTCACCTATGCAGATTAGCTTCAGCACAGCCTGTTGCCGCTTCGCCGAGGCAGTGCTGCAGTGCTTCCAGCTTGTGACTGGTGTGGAGGGCACAGTGGATGAGGATGCGCAGGAGGAGGAGGAGGCTGAAGAGCATGACATTCCGGAGCTGTAGAGTATGGGTGAAACCCTGACTGAGGTAGGGCCTGCAAACCTTGGTGTGGGAAGGACGTGTTCCGTCCCTCGCTCAGACTGGGTCCCAGCTTCCACAATATTAACCCAGTGTGCCGTCAACGAGATGTAGCGGCCTTGCCCACAAGCACTTGTCCACGTGTCTGTGGTTAGGTGGACCTTGGGTGAAACAGCGTTGTTCAGGGCACGTGTGATGTTTTGTGACACGTGGTTATGCAACGCGGGGACGGCACACCAGGAGAAATAGTGGCGGCTGGGGACCGAGTAACGTGGGACAGCTGCCGCCATCAGGTCACGGAATGCTTCTGTCTCCACCAGCCTAAAAGGCAACATTTCCAGCGCAAGCAGTCGCGAAATGTTAGCATTTAGAACTGTGGCATGTGGGGTGTTGGCAGTGTATTTGCGCCTGCGTTCAAAGGTTTGCTGAATGGATAACTGAACGCTGCGCTGGGACAAGGACGTGCTTGATGATGGTGTTCTTTCTGCGTAGGCAACTGCAGGTGCAGGAGTGGAGGAGGCTTGTTCGCAGGCAGCATGGACAGGGGATTGGCTCGCATGCACAACCAGCGAAGACATAGCAGTGACATCAGCAAGCACTGCTCCTCGACTCTGTTGTACTTCCCACAAAGTCGGGTGCTTGGCTGACATGTGCCTGATCATGCTGGTGGTGGTCAGGCTGCTAGTTTTGGTACCCCTGCTGATGCTGGCACGGCAGGTGTTGCAAATGGCCTTTTTAGAATCATCTGGATCCAACTTAAAAAACTGCCAGACTCGGGAAGACCTAACATTTGTACAGGCACCTTGTGTCGTCGTGTTGTTCCGGGGAACGGTTGCCTGACTTCTGCCTGGGGCCACCACCCTGCTTCTTACTGCCTGTTGTGATGCTACGCCTCCCTCCCCCTGTGCACTGCTGTCCTCGCTCTGCATATCCTCCTGCCAGGTTGGGTCAGTTACTGGATCATCCACCACGTCGTCTTCCTCTTCCGCACCCTGCTCCTCCTCCTGACTTCCTGACTATTGTGTCTCATCATCGTCCACCACTTGTTGAGACACGTTGCCAACTTCGTGAGAACGTGGCTGCTCAAATATTTGGCCATCTGTACAGACGATCTCCTCATGACCCACTTCAATATGAGCTGGCGAGAGGCCAGAATGTGTGAATGGAAACGTGAACAGCTCTTCCGAGTGTCCAAGTGTGGGATCATTAATGTCCGAGGAGGACGTGTACTCAGCCTGGTGGTAGGAAGGAGGATCAGGTTCAGAAATGTGCGGTGCAGTATCACGGCTACTGACACTTGACCGTGTGGAAGACAGAGTGTTTGTGGTGGTGCCAATCTGACTGGAAGCATTATCCGCTATCCAACTAACAACCTGTTGACACTGGTCTTGGTTCAAGAGCGGTGTACTGCTGCGGTCCCCAAGAATTTGGGACAGGACGTGCGAGCGACTAGATGTGGCCCTTTGTTGTGGCGAAATTAGAGCTTGCCCACGACCTCGGCCTCTGCCTGCACCACCATCACGTCCACTTCCTTGTTCCTTGCCAATGCCCTTGCGCATTTTGCAATGCTGTGCACTGCTGACGTGTATATTCACTACTTGTGCGTTATATCAAAGTTTGTGGAAATTGCACACAAGTGCACCTGTACGCTGCCACCGACAGGCACACACGTGCGGTTTTAAAAACCAAGCACGGACGCAATAAGAACCTAACAGGTTTTTTTGGGGAGCGACAATTACAGACAAGTCAGACACTATCTGGACTGTTTTACACTGTGTACACCAGCCCCAGATATGATGAAGGCTGGTATACGGTCACCACTACCCTGCCTGCCTGCCTGCCTGTATACTGGTACAATAGTCCTGACAAGGACTCTTCTGGTCACTAGCCTGTATTCAGACCTGGCTATACCCTGCCTGTATATAGCAACAATAGTCCTGAGAAGGACTCTGCTACTGTACTCCGACCTGGCTATACCCTGCCTGCCTGTATACAACTAGAATAGTCCTGAGAAGGACTCTGCTACTGTACTCCGACCTGGCTATACCCTGCCTGCCTGTATACAACTAGAATAGTCCTGAGAAGGACTTTTGGTCACACTGTTTGCAGCCCTGCAACTGAAAAAGCTATAAAGGGCCGCAAAGCTTTCCCTGAATCAGCGACACTCTCCCTGCACTGACTGTCTGGATAGCTGTGAGCAGAGCACAGCGCGCCGGCCGGTATAAAGGCTCGGTCACGCTGTGCAGGCCGGCCAATCACTGCAATTCCACAACTAACAGGGCTGTGGCATTGCAGTGGTCTGCCAGCCAATCCCTGCATGAGGGCTGGCTCTCAAAAGAGCGCCAACATGCAGAAATGAAGACCACGAGTACAGCACGAGTATCGCGAGATTACTCGGTCCCCGCCGAGCAGCCCGAGTACAGCGATACTCGTGCGAGTACCGAGTAGTTACAAGCATGCTCGCTCATCACTAGTCATAATGTGTATTGGAAACAGAGCTGCACTCACTATTCTGCTGGTGCAGTCACTGTGTACATACATTACTGATCCTGAGTTACCTCCTGTATTATACTCCAGAGCTGCACTCACTATTCTGCTGGTGGAGTCACTGTGTACATACATTACTGATCCTGAGTTACCTCCTGTATTATACTCCAGAGCTGCACTCACTATTCTGCTGGTGGAGTCACTGTGTACATACATTATATTACTGATCCTGAGTTACCTCTTGTATTATATTCCAGAGCTGCACTCACTATTCTGCTGGTGCAGTCACTGTGTACATACATTACATTACTGACCCTGAGTTACCTCCTGTATTATACTCCAGAGCTGCACTCACTATTCTGCTGGTGCAGTCACTGTGTACATACATTACATTACTGATCCTGAGTTACCTCCTGTATTATACTCCAGAGCTGCACTCACTATTCTATTCTGCTGGTGCAATCACTGTGTACATACATTACATTATTGATCCTGTACTGATTCTGAGTTACATCCTGTATTATACTTCAGAGCTGCACTCACTATTATGCTAGTGCTGTCACTGTGTACATACATTATATTATTGATCCTGTACTGATCCTGAGTTACATCCTTTATTATATTCAAGAGCTGCACTCACTATTCTGCTGGTGCAGTCACTGTGTACATACATTACATTACTGATCCTGAGTTACCTCCTGTATAATACTCCAGAGCAGCACTCACTATTCTGCTGGTGCAGTCACTGTGTACATACATTACATTACTGATCCTGAGTTACCTCCTGTATTATACTCAATGGAATAAGGCCATTTCCAAAGACCTTGTTTTAACAGTGTGTAATGTTATTAAGAGGTTTGCCAAGCTTGGAACCATCAAGAACCTCCCTAGACATGGGAGAATGAGGAAAAATGACAAGAGATGTCTCCGAAGGTTAGTGTGAATTGTGGGAAAAAAACCACGTCAAACACCCAAAAACCTGAAGGCCAACCTGGAAAAGTCTTGGGTCATGGTTTCAACAAGTACCATACGCTGCCGACTAAACCAAGCAGAGATTTATGGGCAAAGGCCAAGGAGGAAACCATTGCTGGAGAACAGACATAAAAAGGAACAACTGATCTTTGCCAAAGACAAACCACAATCCTTCTGGGAAAATGTTCTGTGGACAGATGAAACAAAAATAGACCTCTTTGGCAATGCAAAACAACAGTTTGTTTACAGATGGTACAATGAAGCTTATAAGGAAAAGAACACCCTACCTAAAGTTAAGCATGGTGGAGGATTGATAATGCTGTGGGGTTGCTTTGCTGTGTCTGGACTTGACTGTATCACAGGAATCATGAAATCAGAGATCTAGCAGGAGATTTTAGAGTGAAATGTCTAATCCAGTGTAAGAAAACTTGGTTAGAGTTGAAGATCATGGGTCCTCCAGCAAAATTATGAACAAAAGCACACATCCAAAAGTTCACAGGAATGTCTGGAAAATAAAAAATGGACTGTTTTTTAAAATGGACAACAATGAGTCCTGACCTCAATCCCATTGCAGATCTTTGGGGTGAGCAGATATCTGCCATTGGGAAAAAGAACCCTGCAAACATTCAAGAGCTTGAACAAACCGCAAAGGAAGAGTGGGAGAAAATACCAGCGGAGAAGTGCAAGAAGCTTATAGATGGCTACAAGGAACGTCTGGAGGCTGCCATCGATGCCAAATGGTGTGCAACCAAGTACTAATTAGGGGGTAACCAAGTCTTAGTTAGGGGAGCAACCAGGTATTAGGGGTGCACCCAAGTATTAATTAGGGGGTAACCAGTTATTAATTAGGGGAGCAACCAAGTATTAGGGGTGCAACCAAGTATTAATTAGGGGTGCAACGAAGTATTAATTAGGGGGGCAACCAAGTATTAATTAGGGGTGCAACCAAGCATTAATTAGAGGTGTCACGGTTCGGCTGTGCGGAGCATCTTGCATACTGATAATGCTATGCCACACTCTCCTGAACTATGGAGGCGGCAGTTACATGTTTCCTTTGTGCACAGCATTTTGCATTTGGAGATGCTCTGCTGTGTTTCTTTTAGCACTTGCTGACAGCACAGGTTTCCATGCAGGTTCTGAGAGGTGCTGATTACTCAGGTGTTCCACCTTCCTGGTAATTGCTTTGTTTCATTACTGAGCATGCTCGCCCAGAACTTCGCCAGTCATACTCTCTGGTTCTGCAGTTGTGCTCTTGGCTTGTGTTTGTGCTTGTGTTCTGATCTTAGCTTCTTGACCCTGGACTGTTGATTGACCACTCTCTGCCCGCTTGTAACGACTGCCTGGTTCCACAGACTCTGTCGGGCTGTAATGGACAGACTAGAGGGAAGCCACTCACCAAGCAGGACCTCAGAACACTGAAACCCTTTAACCCCTCTACAGAGATTTGGAATTACGCAGGGCCCTGGAGATCACTACCTGTGGAAGGCTGCAGACCGAGAGAGTAGTCAGTCAGAGTCAAACCAGGAATAGCAGAACAGGCACAGAATCGGCTGGCAAGGACGTAATCAGCAACAAGCAGAGGTCAAATCCGGATCGGGCAGCGAGGTATAAAAACAGCAGGCAGGAGGGTAGTCAGGAAACAAGCAGAAGTCAGAACACCAGAATCACTAAACAAATAACACAGGAACCAGGAATAGAACTATCTCTGGCAGTGGTCAGATGAAAGGAGGGGGAATAAGAAGGGTGTCTTCCCATTGGCTCCAGGTGAATGATGGCAATTTCAGCTGGAAGACACACGCCACCTACAGTCAGCCAGGGTACTGCAGGTTCCAGGGAAACCCAGCTTAGTGGATGAGCGGAGCCTGCGCTCAGCAGAGCCACGGGCACCGACTCCTCTCCCATCAACAGCACTATCCACGGCAGGAACACGGCGTCGCCTGGTGATCGGAGCAGAAGTCGCAGGAGTGGACTCCAGTGAGGACATGACACCGCTCCCTGTTCTTGTTGTTTCCTCCTGGCTTCTGACCTCGTTCCGTTACCTGACCACGTCTCTGTCTTCTCCCTGAATCTAATCTAATCTGAATCTAATCTGAATCTACTCTTCTGGAATTCTGACCCTCGGCCTGTGACTTGACTGCGTTTCTGCTTAGTCCCTAAGTCCTGACATGTCCTCCTGTTTTCTGACCCCGGCTTGTTTCATCACCCATCCGTCCATACTGTCCATAAGTAGTGACTAGCATCACAAGCGGCTGTTATTGCTGCACGTGCTGCTTATTCTGATTCTTCTTTGAAATTGCAACAAGTAAGTTGACAAACAATGTTTTATTGTTGCATTACTTTGGACACTAATTAAAAAGTCCTGAGGATATCACTTTGATACATTTCCATTTATTTCTGAAGATATTGTACAATCTATGAAATAATGAAGGGCTGACAATAATGGTCGATCCACACTCATATTTGAGTAGTGAGATATTAGGATATTGCTCCTCGTGCGTGTGCCTGGATACAAGCGACACACGATGTTGCCATTCGCAGCGCACACTGCTACACTGTGCAAACAATACTTGGTATTATGTATCAGTGCCGACATTCTCAGCCTCCAAGTCCCTCCCAGACTTCACATAGAGGGAAAACCTGTGTGATGTTGTGCGCTGCCCGGGTAGAAGGATCAACTTCAAGTGACTGAGCGGCAGCCAAAAGTTGTCAGCCGTGGTGACAGCACCTGAGTGGAGCACTATTATTTATGTTACTGGAGGGACCCGCGCAGCCTATGGGCGCCACATCTCC
>NC_134358.1:562136246-562228746 GCF_048569485.1 Anomaloglossus baeobatrachus | reverse complement strand
ACTGCGTTTTCCTGCGTTATTCCCTGCGGTATTTCGCGGTTTACCTCCGGTAATGTGCATCGCTTGTCTGCGGTTTTGCAGGGAAGTGATGTCATTACAGGAAGAGGAAGCCGTGCAGAGAGTAAACACACACATCACAGACATAGAACACATAGACACAGACACATAGAACACACATAGAAAGCAAACGGAAATATAGAAAAAAAAGAACGTGGGCTCCGCTGTATATTTACCGTCCAGCCGAGGTAAGCACACAGCGGCGGCCCGGTATTCTCAGGCTGGGGAGGGAGAGGGGCAGGGGTAATGTCCCCCGCCTCACTCCCCCTCCGGCAGCCGAGAATATCAGCCGCAGCTGCCCCGGCACTGTCGCATGCAATATGCGGCACTACCGGCGTGTCCTCGGCTCTTCTTGCCACCGTGTAGCAGTGGTGGCAAGGTAATACAAGGGGTTAATGGTGATGGGGGACCACCGCCATTAACTCCAGGCTTGATCATGGCAGCGTCTATGTGACAGCGGACATGATCAACCCGTAAGTAAAGTGAAAAAAACACAGACACCGAAAAATCCTTTATTTTAAATAAAACCAACAAGCCTCGTTCACCCTTTTATTAACCCTCCCCAAACAAAGCTCCGGCGTAATCCACAGCTCCGGCGTAATCCACAGCTCCGGCGTAATCCACAGCTCCGGCTCCTGCGTCCTGCACTGCTGACATCCAGCCGCGACTGTCACAGACACAGGCTGAATGCAGCAGACAGCAGAGGTAATTACCGGTCATTTCCCACGGCCGGTAATGTGAACTCACTGCCGACCGTGGGAAATGCAGCGATCTGTCCTCTATCTATCCCTCTATCTATCTGTCTGTCTATCTATCTATCCCTCTATCCCTCTATCTATTCTTCTGTCTATCTACTATCTCAGAATTAAATGACTTTTTTTTTTTTTTTCTTCAATGTGCTTTATTGCATTGAATGCAATAAAGCACATCCCAACCCGCACGCGGCAAAACCGCGGCAATACCGCGAATAATACCGTGGTAAAACCGCGGCAAACCGCATGCGGTTTTCGGGTGCGGTTTCCCGCGGTTTTTTACCGCGGGTGCGGTAATCTTTGAGAGCATGCGGAATTTTCACAAGAAAATTCCATTTCCCAGTGCGCACAGAGCCTTAAGAAGTATTTCAGGCACAAAGAACAATGAGCTTCACATGTTTGGATTAATTATCTCTTTTTCCAGCCTTTTCTGACTAATTAAGACCCTCCCCAAACTTGTGAACAGCACTCATACTTGGTCAACATGGGAAAGACAAAGGAGCATTCCAAGGCCATCAGAGACAAGATCGTGGAGGGTCACAAGGCTGGCAAGGGGTACAAAACCCTTTCCAAGGAGTTGGGCCTACCTGTCTCCACTGTTGGGAGCATCATCCGGAAGTGGAAGGCTTATGGAACTACTGTTAGGCTTCCACGGCCTGGACAGCCTTTGAAAGTTTCCTCCCGTGCCGAGGCCAGGCTTGTCCGAAGAGTCAAGGCTAACCCAAGGACAACAAGGAAGGAGCTCCGGGAAGATCTCATGGCAGTGGGGACATTGGTTTCAGTCAATACCATAAGTAACGTACTCCACCGCAATGGTCTCCGTTCCAGACGAGCCCGTAAGGTACCTTTACTTTCAAAGCGTCATGTCAAGGCTCGTCTACAGTTTGCTCATGATCACTTGGAGGACTCTGAGACAGACTGGTACAAGGTTCTCTGCTCTGATGAGACCAAGATCGAGATCTTTGGTGCCAACCACACACGTGACGTTTGGAAACTGGATGGCACTGCATACGACCCCAAGAATACCATCCCTACAGTCAAGCATGGTGGTGGCAGCATCATGCTGTGGGGCTGTTTCTCAGCCAAGGGGCCTGGCCATCTGGTCCGCATCCATGGGAAGATGGATAGCACGGCCTACCTGGAGATTTTGGCCAAGAACCTCCGCTCCTCCATCAAGGATCTTAAGATGGGTCGTCATTTCATCTTCCAACAAGACAACGACCCAAAGCCACAGCCAAGAAAACCAAGGCCTGGTTCAAGAGGGAAAAAATCAAGGTGTTGCAGTGGCCTAGTCAGTCTCCTGACCTTAACCCAATTGAAAACTTGTGGAAGGAGCTCAAGATTAAAGTCCACATGAGACACCCAAAGAACCTAGATAACTTGGAGAAGATCTGCATGGAGGAGTGGGCCAAGATAACTCCAGAGACCTGTGCCGGCCTGATCAGGTCTTATAAAAGACGATTATTAGCTGTAATTGGAAACAAGGGTTATTCCACAAAATATTAAACCTAGGGGTTGAATAATAATTGACCCACACTTTTATGTTTACAATTTATTAAAATTTAACTGAGCAACATAACTTGTTGGTTTGTAAGATTTATGCATCTGTTAATAAATCCTGCTCTTGTTTGAAGTTTGCAGCCTCTAACTTATTTGCATCTTATCAAACCTGCTAAATCTGCAGGGGGTTGAACACTACTTGTAGGCACTGTATCTATCTATCTATCCCTCTATCTATCTATCTACCTATCTATCTACCCCTCTATCTATCTATCTATCTATCCCTCTATCTATCTATCCCTCTATCTATCTATCTATCTATCTATCTATCTATCTATCTATCTATCTATCTATCTATCTATCCCTCTATCTATCTATCTATCCCTCTATCTATCTATCTATCTATCTATCTATCTATCTATCTATCTATCTATCTATCTATCTATCTATCTATCTATCTATCTATCCATCCCTCTATCTATCTATCCCTCTATCTATTCTATCTATCCCTCCATCTATCCCTCCATCTATCCCTCTATCTATCCCTCTATCTATCCCTCTATCTATCTATCTATCCCTCTATCTATCTATCTATCTATCTATCTATCTATCTATCCCTCTATCTATCCCTCTATCTATCTATCTATCTATCTATCTATCTATCTATCCCTCTATCTATCTATCTATCTATCTATCTATCTATCTATCTATCTATCCCTCTATCTATCTATCTATCTATCTATCCCTCTATCTATCCCTCTATCTATCTATCTATCTATCTATCTATCCCTCTATCTATCTATCTATCTATCTATCCCTCTATATTACTTTCCGTAGTTTTCCTGTTTTTCATCGCTTTCTGTTATTTTGTTCTTTTCTTTCCATTATTGTTTCTTTTTCATTCCTTATTTTAGGAGACGTCTCGGCCGTTTCTCGTTGTTGCGTTTTTTTTGCCTCATTCTGATTCCCATAAAATGAAAGTTATGTAAACTTGGGAAAAACAAATAAACTGAAGCGTCTGCTGATTTATGGCTCCGTATACAGCGATTATTGCTGAGGGTTCACGGTGGCGAATTACATATGTAGCAGAGCTGAGACAAGCAGAGAAACTCACATTGTCGGATGCAGCAAAGATCCGATTTGTATGAGAAGTGGTTACTGATGTAGCAGAGCTGACTTTGTCAGGTATAGGTGTGACGTGCATGTTAGAACGAACAGATATTTGTCAGGTATAGAAAAAGTGACTGTACCTGATGTAGAAGAGCTGAGTTTGTTAGATGTAGCCGGAGAGAGTTTATCAAAATGTTGATGGTTGTAGTCGGGATGAGTTTGTCAGGCACAGCAGGGCAGATGAGGGAGTAAGTGAATTTACTAAATGTATCACAACTGAGTTTTCAGGTGTAGCAGAGTTGAGATTTCTAGATGTAGCTACAATGAGTTTGCTGGATACATTGTAGCTCAGCAGTTTTAATTTTCAGATGTTTGTCAGATGTGATACAAATAACAAAGTCACATCTGCTACATCTTGAGTTTGTCAGATATAAGAGGCCAGATTCTACCAGATCCAGTGGAGTTTAGTTTGTTGGAGATGCAAAGATTGTAGATTGCAGTTGTCAGATGCGGTTCAGTGTTTGTCAGACATGTTTGTGCTTGTTTCCAGCTTGTCAGATGTAGTGGAGTCAAGTTTACCAGATGTAGTGGAGTTAAATATGTCAGATGTAGCAGATTTGAGTTTGTCAGATGAAGAAGAGTTCAGTTTGTCAGCTGTAGCAAATGTGAGTTTGTCAGATGTAGCAGATTTGCATTTGTCAGATATAGAAGTGTTAGGTTTGTGTGGTGTAGCAGATCTGAGTTGCCGGATGTAGCAAAATTTAGTTTGTCAGATGTAGCAGATCTGAGTTTGTCAGATGTAGAAGTGTTATGTTTCTATGATGTAGCAAATATGAGTTTGCCAGATTAGCAGAATTTGTCAGATGTAGTAGATTTGAGTTTGTCAGAAGTAGGAGAGTTCATTTTGTCAATTGTAGTAAATGTGAGTTTGTCAGATGTAGTGGAGTTGAGTACATCAGATGTAGCAGATTTGCATTTGTCAGATTTCGAAGTGTTAGGTTTGTGTGGTGTAGCAGATCTGAGTTGCTGGATGTAGCAAAATTTAGTTTGCCAGATGTAGCAGATCTGAGTTTGTCAGATGTAGAAGTGTTAAGGCCACTTCACACATAACGAGATCGTAAACGAGATCGTTACTACGTCACAGTTTCTGTGACGCAAGAACGACTTCAATTGCGATCTCGTCACGTTTGACACGTACCAACGATTCACCCCCTGCTGCGAAATCGCTGATCGATGCCGAACAGCTTGGGCCATTTCTGGCTCGTTGGAGTCCTGCTGGGCTGCATGAATCTGTATGTTTGACACCCTATTAACGATTTCGTTGACGACCTAGATGAGATGCACGAAGGCGTGTTGTTGCGTCCCCGTTTCCGCGCCCCTCTCTGCACCGATTGGTTAGCTCCAGGTGCAGGTGCGGCTTCGATCCGAAAAACACACCAACAAAGCGACCGGGTACAATGGACGAAGGAATCAGGGTGGAGACGCAGGTTCTATCTCAAAGCAAAGCGCAAAAGAAGTGACAAAGGGTGACGCGATCCAAAATTTAACCGCTAGATACGCCCCCAATCAGAACGCAGTATTGGCCGCCAATGAAAGCGGAGGGGGGGTATGGAAAAGGCGACGCAAATGCACGCCTACGTGACTCACTGCATTTTACTACGCCCCTAATGGGATTAGAATCGTTAACATAGTTGCTGTGTGACAGGGTCCCAGCGATTTGAAAGATCGTTATACGGGACGCATGCTCGTTCATAAACTCGTTATGTGTGACACCCAACATGCGATTTCAACAACGACTCATAAACGATCCAGAAAGTGTGACGTAGTAGCGATCTCGTTCACGATCTCGTTATGTGTGACTGGACCTTTACATTTATATAATGTAGCAGATTTGAGTTTGCCAGATAAGCAGAATTTGTCAAATGTAGTAGATTAGAGTTTGTCAGAAGTAGGAGAATTCATTTTGTCAATTGTAGTAAATGTGATTTTGTCAGATGTAGTGGAGTTATGAACGTCAGATGTAGCAGATTTGTGTTTGGCAGATGTAGAAGTGTTACGTTTCTATGATGTAGCAGATCTGAGTTTGTCAGATGTAGCAGAATTAAGTGTGTCACATCTAGTGAAGTTAAGTACGTCAAAGGTAGATTTGAGTTTGTCAGATATATTTGAACTGAGAGGTTTGTTGTATGTAGAAGAGTTGAATTTGTCAGAAATAAAGGCTGATATAATTGTGCTGAGATTATTGGATGTAGAAGAGATGAATTTGTCAGATGTAGCAGTGCTGAGTTTTAGAATTGCAGCAGACCTGAGTTTCTTACTTGGCCTCACTCATTATACCCTGATGTATTATCAGTAGTTTTACATGGAAAACAAAGCAATGAGCAACTACAAAGCCTCAAATAAGTGCATCAATATAAACAGATGTAGCAGAGCTGAATGCGTCAGATGCCTTAACATTCAGAATATTTGGCACCAGTTCCTGAAGCTTCATAATATTTTGTCTGTGGTTTTCCATAAAACTTCAAGAAAAACCACAATGATCAAAAAGTACAGCGTTACCAAAGCATGACAAACCCAGCTCTGCTACTCCTGGATGTGAAAGCTCGCGGTACATTAGTGGTTTGGCCGATGCTCGGATTCTGCCGCTCACTTACTTTGTGGTTAAACCTCATAATAAATCTACGTTTCTATTTTCGTTTTTGGAATCATTAAAATACCTGCGATGGTGAAGGCCGTACATCCATGACAGTGTATACTAGTGATGTCCCTGTATGAGCCGTTATGGACACAGAGCAGTCACCACCCAGCTTTTCCAGGGTCCTGCATGGCAATAATGTAGTGAGGCAGGAGAGCTTGATGGTTTTCTGTTTCCTGGGCAGTTCTAATAGTGCACATATTGGTTGTCACCCAGCTTTCTTTGGATGAGATAGGACTGAGATTTCAGGATTAGATTTTTTTCCATTTAAGCCACATTTCACTGGTTTATGGCGGCGGCCAGAATTAAAATTAATCCTAATAATCTGCACTAATAAAATGAGAGAAAAGTAATCATCTGCTCCTTGTCCCAGAATTAAAATTGTATGATGTCCCCACAGTACATTCCCTCCACACACAGTATGATGTTCCCACAGTACATTCCCCCCACACACAGTATGATGTCCCCACAGTACATTCCCCCACACACAGTATGATGTCCTCACAGTACATTCCCCCACACACAGTATGATGTCCTCACAGTACATTCCCTTCACACACAGTATGATGTTCCCACAGTACATTCCCCCCACACACAATATGATGTCCCCACAGTACATTCCCCCACACACAGTATGATGTCCTCACAGTACATTCCCCCACACACAGTATGATGTCTCACAGTACATTCCCCCACACACAGTATGATGTCCCCACAGTACATTCCCCCACACACAGTATGATGTCCCCACAGTACATTCTCCCCACACACAGTATAATGTCCGCACAGTACATTCCCACACACACAGTATGATGTCCCCACAGTACATTCCCCCACACACAGTATGATGTCCCCACAGTACATTCCCCCACACACAGTATGATGTCCTCACAGTACATTCCCACACACAGTATGATGTTCCCACAGTACATTCCCCCCCACACAGTATGATGTCCCCACAGTACATTCCCTCCACACACAGTATAATGTTCCCACAGTACATTCCCCCCACACACAGTATGATGTCCCCACAGTACATTCCCCCACACACAGTATGATGTCCCCACAGTACATTCCCTCCACACACAGTATAATGTTCCCACAGTACATTCCCCCACACACAGTATGATGTCCCCACAGTACATTCCCCCCACCCACAGTATGATGTCCCCACAGTACATTCCCCCACACACAGTATGATGTCCCCACAGTACATTCCCCCACACACAGTATGATGTCCTCACAGTACATTCCCCCACACACAGTATGATGTCCCCACAGTACATTCCCTTCACACACAGTATGATGTCCCCACAGTACATTCCCCCACACACAGTATGATGTCCTCACAGTACATTCCCACACACAGTATGATGTTCCAACAGTACATTCCCCCACACACAGTATGATGTCCCCACAGTACATTCCCTTCACACACAGTATGATGTTCCCACAGTACATTCCCCCACACACAGTATGATGTCCTCACAGTACATTCCCTTCACACACAGTATGATGTTCCCACAGTACATTCCCCCCACACACAGTATGATGTCCCCACAGTACATTCCCCCACACACAGTATGATGTCCTCACAGTACATTTCCCCACACACAGTATGATGTCTCACAGTACATTCCCCCACACACAGTATGATGTCCCCACAGTACATTCCCCCACACACAGTATGATGTCCTCACAGTACATTCCCACACACAGTATGATGTTCCCACAGTACATTCCCCCACACACAGTATGATGTCCCCACAGTACATTCCCTCCACACACAGTATAATGTTCCCACAGTACATTCCCCCCACACACAGTATGATGTCCCCACAGTACATTCCCCCACACACAGTATGATGTCCCCACAGTACATTCCCCCCACACACAGTATGATGTCCCCACAGTACATTCCCTCCACACACAGTATAATGTTCCCACAGTACATTCCCCCACACACAGTATGATGTCCCCACAGTACATTCCCCCCACACACAGTATGATGTCCCCACAGTACATTCCCCCACACACAGTATGATGTCCCCACAGTACATTCCCCCACACACAGTATGATGTCCTCACAGTACATTCCCCCACACACAGTATGATGTCCCCACAGTACATTCCCTTCACACACAGTATGATGTCCCCACAGTACATTCCCCCACACACAGTATGATGTCCTCACAGTACATTCCCACACACAGTATGATGTTCCAACAGTACATTCCCCCACACACAGTATGATGTCCCCACAGTACATTCCCTTCACACACAGTATGATGTTCCCACAGTACATTCCCCCACACACAGTATGATGTCCTCACAGTACATTCCCTTCACACACAGTATGATGTTCCCACAGTACATTCCCCCCACACACAGTATGATGTCCCCACAGTACATTCCCCCACACACAGTATGATGTCCTCACAGTACATTCCCCCACACACAGTATGATGTCTCACAGTACATTCCCCCACACACAGTATGATGTCCCCACAGTACATTCCCCCACACACAGTATGATGTCCCCACAGTACATTCCCACACACAGTATGATGTTCCCACAGTACATTCCCCCACACACAGTATGATGTCCCCACAGTACATTCCCTCCACACACAGTATAATGTTCCCACAGTACATTCCCCCCACACACAGTATGATGTCCCCACAGTACATTCCCCCACACACAGGATGATGTCCCCACAGTACATTCCCCCCACACACAGTATGATGTCCCCACAGTACATTCCCTCCACACACAGTATAATGTTCCCACAGTACATACCCCCACACACAGTATGATGTCCCCACAGTACATTCCCCCCACACACAGTATGATGTCCCCACAGTACATTCCCCCACACACAGTATGATGTCCCCACAGTACATTCCCCCACACACAGTATGATGTCCTCACAGTACATTCCCCCACACACAGTATGATGTCCCCACAGTACATTCCCTTCACACACAGTATGATGTCCCCACAGTACATTCCCCCACACACAGTATGATGTCCTCACAGTACATTCCCACACACAGTATGATGTTCCCACAGTACATTCCCCCACACACAGTATGATGTCCCCACAGTACATTCCCTTCACACACAGTATGATGTCCCCACAGTACATTCCCCCACACACAGTATGATGTCCTCACAGTACATTCCCCCACACACAGTATGATGTCCCCACAGTACATTCCCTTCACACACAGTATGATGTCCCCACAGTACATTCCCCCACACACAGTATGATGTCCTAACAGTACATTCCCACACACAGTATGATGTTCCCACAGTACATTCCCCCACACACAGTATGATGTCCCCACAGTACATTCCCTTCACACACAGTATGATGTCCCCACAGTACATTCCCCCACACACAGTATGATGTCCTCACAGTACATTCCCCCACACACAGTATGATGTTCCCACAGTACATTCCCCCACACACAGTATGATGTCCCCACAGTACATTCCCCCACACACAGTATGATGTCCTCACAGTACATTCCCCCACACACAGTATGATGTCCCCACAGTACATTCCCCCCACACACAGTATGATGTTCCCACAGTACATTCCCCCCACACACAGTATGATGTCCCCACAGTACATTCCCTCCACACACAGTATGATGTCCCCACAGTACATTCCCCCACACACAGTATGATGTCCCCACAGTACATTCTCCCCACACACAGTATAATGTCCGCACAGTACATTCCCCCCACACACAGTATGATGTCCCCACAGTACATTCCCCCCACACACAGTATGATGTCCCCACAGTACATTCCCTCCACACACAGTATGATGTCCCCACAGTACATTCCCCCACACACAGTATGATGTCCTCACAGTACATTCCCCCCACACACAGTATGATGTCCCCACAGTACATTCCCCCACACACAGTATGATGTCCTAACAGTACATTCCCACACACACAGTATGATGTCCCCACACTACATTCCCCCACACACAGTATGATGTCCCCACAGTACATTCCCCCACACACAGTATGATGTCCTCACAGTACATTCCCCCCACACACAGTATGATGTCCCCACAGTACATTCCCCCACACACAGTATGATGTCCTAATGTGAAGCCCCGAAGGTGTTGTAGTGTCGGTGCATTACCTTCAGGGACTCCACTCGGCTGGATCTGTCACAGGTAGGAGATCTTCTTCTTGTCGTGACGCCACTCTCAGTATTGCGGCCAGTAGGGACCGCCACTGCAGGTTGAGGGACGCCTGGGGCTGATGGTGAGTGCAGTTAGTTGGAATAGCCTCCTGAGAGTGAGGCAAGCCCCAGGGCCCGGTGTAGATGTGTAGAACTACAAGGCGCAGAATGACTCCACACAGGCAGAATGTCTTTCAGGGTTTTTACTCACTTCAGGTGGCAGGGTGAGTAACCCGGGCGTAGCTGGGATGAACCAGGCGGGAACCAGGTGTCCTTCAGGCTGACTTGTGAGGGTGACTACTAACTCGCCTTCCTTAGCCCTTGGTGGTTTGGGGTAACCCCGACTTTGAGTCCCTATGGGGGTCACCCAGGGAAGATGCTGCAGCCTCTCTCCCCTTCGTTTGCCGTGTGCTTGTTGCCTGGGCCAGGCCACTCCAGCTGCTTGCCTCCTGTGACCTATGGGCCCTAACTGTGGCTACGTGGCTGCGGCTTTTGTGGTGTTGTGGCGTGGGCTTTGAGAGCCCCACACCGGCAGGTTTAGCAAAAGAAAGCTGGATCTATCTCCGCTTCGGGATCTGCCGCCCGTTTGGGCCTGGTTCTCCCTAGCAGTCTCCTTACTTCCCACTCTGTGCTCTCTCTCTAGCTGGAGATGGGTTTCGGGTAGCACTCCTAGGTGACCGTTCTCCCCCGTCGGTAGCCACTGCGCGGACGCTGTCAGACTACAGCAGCCCAGGGGAAGGGGTCAGCTCTCCTCGGAGCTCCCTGGACTCTGCTCTGAACCGGCTCACATCTGGGACCTTCCTTGCTGCTCCTGTCAGAGCTTCACTTTTCTGCTCCTCACTCCTCCTTCTCTTTTCCCTTTTGTGCCTGCCTACGCCACCTAGCAACCAGACTCTCTTACCACACCCCTTGAGAGGAGATGGAGGCTTTTGGCCCCCTCCACTATTCCAGTGAAGGTGAAGGCTTTTCCCCCTCCTGGGATCCCCAGGGGTCCTCTCATGGGTACATGTGTGAGACCTGATCACTATGCGCCTGTGTACCACACCCCGGTCAGCCTTCTGGATTACCTGTGTTGTACTGTTCCCAGCATGGGTGCAGTACTCAGTGGTGCCTGACCAGGTCAGGGGCGCCACATTCCCCCTTAGTTATCACCAGCACGTCCTCGGGCTGCAAGACAACATTTTAAAATGCATAAAACATTAAAACATGTAAAACATTTTTAAAAGCACCAGGTACCATACATCACCACCCTCCACCCACAAGTCCGTTAACCCACCCAAAACCCTTTCACGTTGGCCGCGACTTCAGCCACTTCTGGCAGGATGTAGAGGCGGCTTTCATGGGCTGGTGGTTTCAGGGTATACCTGGCTTGGTGGATCCGCGCCTTCAGCCTCTTCTGGCAGGATGTAGAGGCGGCCTCCACCGTTGGTGCTGACCAGGTACCCTCTTTGTGGTGGAGAGCCAGGCCCCATAAACAGGCATGCTCTCTGGTCGCAGGTGAGCCAAGGCCCTATATACGGACGGGCTCCTCCTGGTTGCAGACGAGCCAAGCCCCTAAACAGGCTGACTCTGGTGGTGGTGGTGCCCTCTGGTGTAACTATTTACACTGCGAGAGTTTGTGGCTATAGCCAGTTCATAGCCTTAAGGTTTATTTCTCACATTAGTTTATGTGGGCACATACTTAAACTTTTAAAACGTTGCAAAACAAACTTTCCAACTGGTCAAAACTTGCTGTACTTTACTTGAACTTATGCAGACTCCTCTTCACCAGGGCTTGGGCCTGTAGGGCTGCGGCACCTGTTGGTTTCTTGACCTTTTTCCTCATCTGTAGTGGTCTCATCATTAGGTCTTTGGTCTTTTCTTTCTTTATTACTGTCTTTCCTTTCTTCTTTGGGACATGGCACTACATCTAGCGCATACCAGCCTCTTTCTCCTTGATGCAGGGTAAACTGTACGGAGTCTCCCATTTTTAAGTTTCTGCCAGGGTGTCCTCTGGGCAGATGAGCTCTGACGTCTCTCCTATTGACAAAAATGCCTTCTTTGATACCAGGTGCAACAATGAACCCGTATCCTGACTTTAGGCTGAAGTCCTCCACTACTCCTCTACAAAGGGGTCCTCTGACCTGGGCTTTGGACCTTCTCAGGAACCGTTTTTCTTGTAGGTCTCTGGCCGTGACTTCTCTCTGCTCTGGGGATGGCGGTGCAGGGGAAAACTGGGTTCTGCTGCGGCGCTGTATCTTGCGGGTTGGATTCTGCGAGGTGCAGCTTACAAGCTCCCAGGTGAGGCTTTGGGGCAGATCTTCCTCAGCAGACGGTGTCAGGTCTTCTTCATCCCAGCGGGAATACGGCAGCATCTCTGGCTCGGGGTATGGATCCGCTGCTGATGGCTCCTGAGTCAGCTCCTCAGTTTCCTGGCCTCCTCTCCCCCTTAGTTCTTCTTGGCACTCCTTTGGTGGCAGTGCTGGGGATGGGCTTTCTTCAGCAGGCCCAGGCGGGGGACTCTTTGGCGTGGTTGCTGCAGGGGTTGCTGGAATCCTCTTGGGGGTATGCGGAGGGAGCATGTACCGGTCCACCAACCATTGTGGAAACTTGGCCTCCATGTCAGCCTTTAGCTGCCAGTATGCGGGGTCCTCCCCCAGCGTGGGCTTTCCAGCAGGGACCTCTTTGGACTGGGGAGCGGTGTCTGCTCTGGCCTTGCAGGCCGGGGAAAATGGTGATGCAATCTCTTGGCGGGCCGCGCCCTGTATGGCGGCGGCCTGGTCTTGGCGGGCCGCGCCCTGTATGGCGGCGGCCTGGTCTTGGCGGGCCGCGCTCTGTATGGCGGCGGCCTGGTCTTGGCGGGCCGCGCCCTGTATGGCGGCGGCCTGGTCTTGGCGGGCCGCGCCCTGTATGGCGGCGGCCTGGATCGGCGTCGCAGCTGCGATGGGATCTGTGCAGGCTGGGCTGGGCGTCGCTGCAGGGACCGGGTCTTGGTGGGCCGAGCAGGGCATCGCTGCGGCGGCCGGGGCTTGGCGGGCCGAGCAGGGCATCGCTGCGGCGGCCGGGTCTTGGCGGGCCGAGCAGGGCATCGCTGCGGCGGCCGGGTCTTGGCGGGCCGAGCAGGGCATCGCTGCGGCGGCCGGGGCTTGGCGGGCCGAGCAGGGCATCGCTGCGGCGGCCGGGTCTTGACGGGCCGAGCAGGGCATCGCTGCGGCGGCCGGGTCTTGGCGGGCCGAGCAGGGCATCGCTGCGGCGGCCGGGTCTTGGCGGGCCGAGCAGGGCATCGCTGCGGCGGCCTGGGCTTGGCGGGCCGCACCTGGCGTGGCTGCGGCCTGGCTCAGCGTCGCCGCGCCGGGCGCCTCTTCAGGGACCGCGGGCGTGGCAGCAGGGGTCGGGGCATCCGGGCCGGCAGGGGTAATACTGGACTCACCCATCGGTGGCAGCATCGGGGTCTGAGTCGTCGCCGTCCGGTCTGGCACTCGTCGTGCGGCTCCCCTCTCATAGGCCTGAACCGCGGCAGCCATCTCCAGAAGTTCCATGCGTTCTTCTCTGATCTGCTCCACGACCCGGGTCTCCAGTCGGTCGCAGAACTGGGCCAGCTCCCGATACCACCAGGCAGCGGAGCCCGGTTCTGGGTTTCTGCGGTCAGACGCCATTTCTTCTGCGCCCTCTCCTGCACGATTTCCCAGCAGTGGACTCGCCGTTGCCTCTAGTAGCAAGCTGTTCAGTTTCCGCTCTGCCTCTTTCAGCAGCTCCTCTCCCAGCAGCAGGCTTCTGGCTCCCTTTCTGTCCCGACGTCTCCGGACGCTTCCGCTCTCTCCACAAGCGAGGTCAGAACTCTGCAGGGGATCTCTGGGTAGCCACACCTCTTCGTGGGCGGTAACTTCTCCCAGCGCGGGCTGCTGTTGTTTTTCAGCGCGCTTTTCATGGTGGCAATATGGCGGCGCTTCCAATTTTTCAAGCGGACCGCCCAGGCACATGGTCACCTGTCTCAACAGGTCTAGTCCTTATCCTGTTCGTGACGCCAGATGTGAAGCCCCGCAGGTGTTGTAGTGTCGGTGCATTACCTTCAGGGACTCCACTCGGCTGGATCTGTCACAGGTAGGAGATCTTCTTCTTGTCGTGACGCCACTCTCAGTATTGCGGCCAGTAGGGACCGCCACTGCAGGTTGAGGGTCGCCTGGGGCTGATGGTGAGTGCAGTTAGTTGGAATAGCCTCCTGAGAGTGAGGCAAGCCCCAGGGCCCGGTGTAGATGTGTAGAACTACAAGGCGCAGAATGACTCCACACAGGCAGAATGTCTTTCAGGGTTTTTACTCACTTCAGGTGGCAGGGTGAGTAACCCGGGCGTAGCTGGGATGAACCAGGCGGGAACCAGGTGTCCTTCAGGCTGACTTGTGAGGGTGACTACTAACTCGCCTTCCTTAGCCCTTGGTGGTTTGGGGTAACCCCGACTTTGAGTCCCTATGGGGGTCACCCAGGGAAGATGCTGCAGCCTCTCTCCCCTTCGTTTGCCGTGTGCTTGTTGCCTGGGCCAGGCCACTCCAGCTGCTTGCCTCCTGTGACCTATGGGCCCTAACTGTGGCTACGTGGCTGCGGCTTTTGTGGTGTTGTGGCGTGGGCTTTGAGAGCCCCACACCGGCAGGTTTAGCAAAAGAAAGCTGGATCTATCTCCGCTTCGGGATCTGCCGCCCGTTTGGGCCTGGTTCTCCCTAGCAGTCTCCTTACTTCCCACTCTGTGCTCTCTCTCTAGCTGGAGATGGGTTTCGGGTAGCACTCCTAGGTGACCGTTCTCCCCCGTCGGTAGCCACTGCGCGGACGCTGTCAGACTACAGCAGCCCAGGGGAAGGGGTCAGCTCTCCTCGGAGCTCCCTGGACTCTGCTCTGAACCGGCTCACATCTGGGACCTTCCTTGCTGCTCCTGTCAGAGCTTCACTTTTCTGCTCCTCCACACTCTGCTGCAGACTCTAGACTGTTTACTCCTCCTTCTCTTTTCCCTTTTGTGCCTGCCTACGCCACCTAGCAACCAGACTCTCTTACCACACCCCTTGAGAGGAGATGGAGGCTTTTGGCCCCCTCCACTATTCCAGTGAAGGTGAAGGCTTTTCCCCCTCCTGGGATCCCCAGGGGTCCTCTCATGGGTACATGTGTGAGACCTGATCACTATGCGCCTGTGTTCCACACCCCGGTCAGCCTTCTGGATTACCTGTATTGTACTGTCCCCAGCATGGGTGCAGTACTCAGTGGTGCCTGACCAGGTCAGGGGCGCCACACTAACAGTACATTCCCCCACACACAGTATGATGTCCCCACAGTACATTCCCCCCACACACAGTATGATGTCCACACAGTACATTCCCCCACACACAGTATGATGTCCTCACAGTACATTCCCCCCACACACAGTATGATGTTCCCACAGTACATTCCCCCCACACACAGCATGATATCCCCATAGTACAGGGTGGGCTATTTATATGGATACACCTAAATAAAATGGGAATGGTTGGAGATATCAACTTCCTGTTTGTGGTTCATTAGTATATGGGAGGGGGGAAACTTTTGAAGATGAGTGGTTACCATGGCGGCCATTTTGAAGTCGGCAATTTTAGATCCAACTTTATTTTTTCCAATGGGAAGAGGGTCATGTAACACATCAAGCTTATTGAGAATTTTACAAGAAAAATAATAGTGTGTATGGTTTTAACATAACTTTATTCTTTCATTAGTTATTTAACATTTTATGACCACTTGTAAAATATGTTCAAAGTTCTGCCCATTGTGTTGGATCGTCAATGCAACCCTCTTCTCCTACTCTTGACACACTGATAGCAACACCGCAGAAAAAATGCCAGCACAGACTTCCAGTATCCGTTGTTTCAGATGCTGCACATCTTGTGTCTTCACAGCATAGACAATTGCCTTCAGATGACCCCAAAGATAAAAGACCTTGGTGGCCATTCAACTGGCCCACGATGACCAATCCACTTTCCAGGACACTGTTCATGTAGGAATGCTCGGACCTGACACCCATAATGTGATGGTTTACATTATTAGTACCTAGCAGCACCCCTTTTTGGCAAGTATCACAGCTTGTAAATGCTTTTTGTAGCAGTCAAGAGTATTTTAATTCTTGTTTGAGGGATTTTCATCCTTTCTTCCTTGGAGAAGTCTTCCAGTTCTGTGAGATTCCTGGCTCGTCTTGCATGCACTGCTCTTTTGAGGTCTAGCCACAGATTTCCAATGATGTTCAGATCAGGGGACTCTGAGGCCATTGTAAAACCTTGAGCTTGTGCCTTTTGAGGTCATGATTTGTAGAAGCCATCCTCTTTTCTCCTCTTTTCTACTTTTTTCTCCTCTTTTCTCATTCAACGTTTTCTTACAGTTGGTGTTTGCATCAAGAATTTGTTGCAATTTCATTGAATACATTCTTCCCTCTATCTGTGAAAAGTTCCCCAGGCTGCTGATAAATCTTCCTGAAGGTCTTTTGCAGTCAGGCAGGGGTTCTGATTTTCCTCTAGCAATCCTACGAGCAGCTCTCACACAAATTGTGCTTGGTCTTCCAGACCTTATCTTCACCTCTACTGTTCCTGCTAACGGCCATTTCTTAATTACATTTCCAACTGAGGAGAGAACAACTTGAAAAGACTTTGCTATCTTCTTATAGCCTTCTCCTGTTTTCTGGGCTTCCACCATTTTTATTTTCAGAGTGCTAGGCAGCTGCTTAGAAGAAGCCATGGCTGCTGTTATTTGGCACAAGGTTAGAGGAGGCTGGGTTTTATAAAGCTGTGAAATTTGCATCACCTGATGATAGTGAACAAGACATAAGGTCTGAAATCCTCGTCAAAGTTATCTGAGCACACAAATCTCCAAGGGTGCCCAAACTTTTGCATCTGCTCATTTTACTTTTTGTAATGCTTAAAACGTAAAAGATGAAAATACATTTTTTTTGGGATATAACACAAAGGAAATGTGTCATCTGTAACTTTGTGCCTTTTAGAGATCATTTCATCTTCAACTTGGTTCACTGTTCACAATAACAGTAATTTTGATCATGGGTGCCAAAACTTTTGCATGCCACTATCTGTGTCCTGAGTTGTGTCAAAGCATTGCACGGTGTTCTTCTTTTTAAATGTGTCACATGAGATTTCAATATAAAACTTCTTTCTAGAACTTTCTTTCTTTTTTCTTTCCTTCTTTTTTTCTTCATTTGCAACTCTTCACCATTATTCAAGTAGAATTGACATTTTTTTCCCCCAACTTTTATAATGTGATAATTCATAAATCTGGTTTGCAGCTCATTTGCATAGCTAACTCCACCCACTGCGACAACCACTTTCCTAAAGTGCAGAAAATAGTGTCAAAAAGCAAAATAATTCATATGTTTTTGTGCAAAAAATGACGTGTGCCAAAATTTGCAACTTCCGAATGTTAAACACCCCAGTAAAAGCCTTAATGCATTTCACCCACAGTGAGAAAATTATACAGATTCCTACAAAAAGATGCAAACTCTGAAAAAGTAATTTTAAAAACATTAACCCCCCATAAATTCTACTCCAGTGAATGGGTGGAGTAACAAAGTATTCGATAGAGGTTTTATATTTAAAGATGCGCCAAAGTTATCAACTTTATCAACACTTTGATACATTTGGAGTAAATAACAGCAACGCAGAGAAATGGAAAACTTTCCCTGCAATGTGTTATAAAATGAAGTATAATAATATGGCAACACAAGTATATAATATAGTAAATATGATAAGGCAGACGTGATACGGCTCATGGAGCGCACAATGGGGCACAGCCGTACAATGGAGAAAACAAGAAACTGGAACGACTTTCTTTACTTTACCAACAGCAAGCTCTTGTTTACCGGATCTCCTTCCCTCCAGATGACTTTCATTTATTAACTTGTAAACATTCTGTAGAAACTTTGTATAATTACATTAGCATCATGCTATGTGTTTATGGGATGTCTTTAAAGTTCACCTCTCCCTATATATGTCACGCGGTGTGACGGGATCACTTGGGACAGGGGAGCCTAAACTGGTCCTAAGGCTAGGGGAACCCTCGCTGACCCTGATCCCAAAGATACGTCTGAAGGTGACGAGGTCTGGGCCGCCTTCCTTGCCCTAGCTCCTGAACAACCCTGATCTGGTGGCCCCCTCCCTCCTTCCAGAAGAGGGCCAGGACACAAGAGATTAGGAGCCTAAACTGGCCCTCAGGCTAGGACAACCCTTGCTGACCCAGATACCAAAGATAAGTATGAAGTTGACGAGGTCTGGGCCGCCTTCCTTGCCCTAGCTCCTGAACAACCCTGGTCTGGTGGCCCCTTCCCTCCTCCCAGAAGAGGGCCAGGACACGAGAGATTAGGAGCCTAAACTGGCCCTCAGGCTAGGACAACCCTCGCTGACCCAGATACCAAAGATAAGGCTGAAGGTGACGAGGTCTGGGCCGCCTTCCTTGCCCTAGCTCCTGAACAACCCTGGTCTGGTAGCCCCCTCCCTTCATCCAGGAGAGGGCCAGTAAAAGAGAGATTAGGAGCTTAAACTGGCCCTCAGGCTAAAAAAAACCCATGCTGACGCTGATCCCAAAGGTATGCCTGAAGGTGACGAGGTCTGGGTCGCCTTCTTTGCCCTAGCTCCTGAATGACTCTATACTACTGGTCCTCTCTCTTCTCCCAGGAGAGGGCTGGGTCTGCAGTGGTTAATCCCACACAAATAAACAGACGGGGGAAAAAACAAAAGTGAAACTCTCAGCAATCACTCACAGAGGTATAGACAATACATGATCAGGAGGAAACTAAAGGAAGGAGGAAATAATCAGACAATAAAAGTATTTCTACAACAAACAGAAGTTAGCCTGCAACTAGATAACAAAGCACAAAGACTGGTATCGCATAAGCTATAATCGGCATAGGAGAACAGGCTCTACCAACTTTAAATAGGGCAGGGGGAGCTGTGATAGGTCTCCTGCAACATGTGACTCAAGCAGTAATCCACAGGTTTGCAGAAATTAACTCCTGCAAGCTGATTACTAACAAGAGCATAACAGGTCGACGCCCGAGCCTGTCTGTGCAACTCAAAAGCAGCATCGTGTGGAGTGTCCAACTCTGCTGTATGAACAATGTCAGATGTAGTTGTGACACTGCAAGATTTGAGCCAGACACAGCTTTAATAATATGTTGCCAAAAGTATATATACATACTATATAGGGGCAAAACTAATACCAACATACAGTGCGAGTATAATTATATATAACCATAGACAAAAGTGTTGGCACCCTTGAAATTGTTCCAGAAAATAAAGTATTTCTTCCATAAACGTATTACAATTACACGTTTTGTCATACCTGTTTATTTCCTTTGTGTGTATTTGAGCAAACATAAAAAAAAGAAAACAGGCAAATTGGACATAATTTCACACAAGACCCCAAAGATGAGTCTGACAAAATTGTCGTCAACTTTCCAAAATTATGTATTAACAACTTTGTTTTAAGCATGTGATGGTCAATGACACTCACCTGTGGTAAGTAACAGGAGTGGGCAATATGAAAATCACACCCGAAACCAGTTAAAAAGGGGAGAAGTTGAATCAATCTTTGCATTGTGTGTCTGTATGTGCCACACTAAGCATGGAGAACAGAAAGAGGAGAAGAGAACTGTCTGAGGATATGAGAACAAAAATTGCTGAAAAATGTCAACATTCTCAAGATTAAAAGTCCATTAGTCTCAAGATTAGGAGATGTGTGTGTGGCACCCCTGAGGCTTCCGTCGCCACAGGACATTGCACTCCATCCAGCGGTGTGCTGCCCCATTCTAGGTGAGGAAAGGAGTGAACACCGGTCCCCTGGTAAATCTATACAGCACCCATTGTTAGGTACATACTGGGACCAGGGACAGTGGCAGTAACCCTCCCATGCTGCATGCTGGGAGGGGCCGTAAGACCCATCCCTGCTCCTATAGGGTACAGCTTAGCAACTGGGGAGGTGGGAGGAGCCATCAGAGAGCAGTCAGAGAAAGGAAGGTCAAGTTTGAGTAGTCTGAGAGAGAGTGGGGAAGGAGGAGGAGGTCTGCAGGAGGCAGGCAAGGAGGAGAGAAGGAAAGACAGCTCTAGTCAGACAGGAGCTAAGAAGAAGAAAGAGACGCTTCCTGGTGAAGATCCTGGAACTCAGAGGGTCCAGGTGACACCAAGCAGGAAAAAGAAGGGATTCCAGGGCCACGGATAGCTGGTGAGCTGTGGTGGCCTGCTCCACAGGAACATCGGTGGAGGGATCAAGCTGCAACAGGGGATGGTCCCTAGAAACCGGAGGAGTGCAAAATCATCTCCAAACAGTAAAAACCGAGGCCCAGGGAAAGTTGTAAACTCCCCGGGCCACAGCCCACAGCAGAACCTCTAGAAAAGGGGAGAATCATCTGACAGGTGACTGTAGTGGAGGCCGAGCAGGTTCATCCTAAAAGAGCTAGGCTTAGGAAGACAGCAGAAGACAGAGACACCTTAGAGAGAAGGGTACTGGTTTTTACTCCAAGAATCACCCAGAAACGGCGGAGGTCCCTGACAGTGGGTTTCAGTCGTCTGAGGGCCTCAGTGTGCGCATACCAGGATGTGTGAGTAAAGACCTTGAAACTGCACCCTTGGAGTTGCCTCTGTTATTCCGTCTGCTTAGACTTTCACTACACCATAGACTCTCACGAGCACCAACAGTGTGCCCCGGGGCACCGCTCCACCTGTGGGGAGCAGTACCACCATTGCTGCCACTTCATCACCCCGGAGGCCTCACACAGCAGCGGCGGCTTAATAGCCGCATACCACAGGTGGCGTCACGAACACAAACTTTATTCACCCCCAACACTGCAGCCATATTTAAATTGACACCCACCAGGGCCACGGAGCCGGGCCCCGCCACCACTGACGACCCCCGGACTAGTCCGGCCCGGCATCCGGTGTCCCATAGCCCTGGGGTGGGCGAGTCAATATTGGCGTCACGAACAGGATTTCGTGCCCGGTCCCACCGGGTACTGTGCGCCTGAAGAACCGTGTGACAAAACGGTGTTAAAAGACTGTTCTACTGTGAGAAACTGCCGCCATTGAAGCCACTGAGCGCGGGAAGAAGGGGGGCGTGCCAGCAGAAAGGGCGCGAAGAGAAGCCCCGCCCCCTTGTCTAAGAAAAAGAGCTCGAAGCAGTACCCGCCATGGAGGGCGGAAGAATAAGATATGGCGACTAGAAAAGCTGGCTGGCTGGCAGCAAGAGTCTAGATGCCAGACCAGACAAGAGCCAAGATGTACCTCATCGCAAGCGGAGCGGTGCCGGCCGTGATGGGCTGGGCGCCAGTCTGGCGCCAGATGCTAGTGCAGCCTCCGGCCCCGCCTCCGAAAAGGGAAAGGGTGCAGCCGAGTAGCGTGGTCGAGCACCCGAGCAGTGTACCAGCAAGCGTTCCACAGGTCGGCAGCATGGCAGAGAGGCTGCAGAAGTGCACACCAGGGACCGGGAACATGGATCCTGAGCTGGACCTGCTTCGGGAGGAGATGAAGATCCTGGCCCGGAGGCTGAGCGCCATGCAGATGGAGGTGGACCGGCGGAGAGAAAATCCGATGGTGCCGGAGAACGTGGGCCACAGGATGGAGGCCGCTGAGCAGCGTCCGGGTGAGCTATTTACAACTCTGACCCGTCCGGACCCACGGCCCTACCAAGCGCCACCGCCCAGTCCCTCCACCGTCCCGCTAGCTTTCCCCGCCAGCCCCGTTAACGCCCTGTGGGGCACCGGAGGCCTACCGGAGATCCCCGAAGACGGCGCCTGGGGTGGGGTGGACCCCGAGCAGTTAGTGGGCCCCCTTCCAAGTCCCCCTGTAAGCCTCCTGGGAGCAACATCCCCGGGAGTGAACTGGGACGCAGCGCCCATTGAGAGCGGGAGACTGCAGCAGCCACTGCGCCCCAAAGAGACTCCCCTGGCAAATGAACTGTCCTGCCGGAAATTGGTGGAGGAGTACCAGCGGGAGCGGGAGGCCCGGGAGGAGAAGCGGAGAGCCGAGGAGGCGTCCAACCTGGCCTCCAAGGAGCAGATTCGAAAAGCCCTCAAGGGATCTCAGGGCCCAGTGAGAAGGGGCCAGGTGATAGACTTCCGTCAGAAAGACGGCTGGGGCTTTATCAGAGAGCCCTGACTGGGCAAGGATGTCTTTATTGCCCGCCATGATATAGAGGAGCACCTGCCCAGAGGCCACCCAGAGCGTGATGCTAAATCTGGTGACACCGCGGAGTACACCCGGCTGATGGGGAGCCGTGGCTGGTACGCTCTGAATGTCCACATCCTGCGGGAAGAGGCAGCCCCAGAAGAACCGGAGTGGCGCCGCACTATGCCAGCGTGCAGTACCTCCCCCGCCAGCAGCAGCACTACCTCAAAGCAGGCTCAGGCCGCAGAACTATGCAGCAGCCCTGCTAAAGCCTTGCAGGAGACGCAGACCAAGATCTCCATGGCTTATATGCTGCCCAGGGCCCTGCCAAAGCGCGACCCCAAAGACCACAGCAGTCCCATGCAAGCCAGCAGCCCCCTGCAAACAAGCAGTCCCCTGCAAGAACGCCGTGTTGTGCCTGCAAGCAGCCCCACTCTTACCTAGGCTGCAGGGACCCGCAGTAGGTCAGTGACCAGCGCCCAGGGGACCCAGACTATGATTTCCTCGGCATACCTGTTGCCCGGAGCAATGCCGGAGTGGGATCCTAGGATCTATCCCCGCGAATGAAGAGTAAAGAAAAGAAGATGCAGAACTGTATATAGCCCCTGTCTGCCCCTCACCACTTTGTGAAGATGTCCCTTTTGTTTAGCCCTAATGTGCTTTTTGAAGATGACACCCTACCCTGCCTTACTGCCCCTTGTGCTTTTTGAAGAAGTCACCCCCTTGTTGATATGTTACCGGGCCACTGGACTGGAATGTGGTCCCCAGTGTATGTGAATGTAATGTGTCCTGTGTAACCAGGCCACTGGACTTAGTGGCTGGTTTTGTCTTTCCCTTTTGTAGCTTAAGAAAGTTGAACGAACTGCCAGGCTACTGGACTTGTTGTAGCCAACAATGTATATAGTTGCACCTGTTGTGCCCCCTACCAGAATTATGGGGGAAGTGCCCAAACCGTGCAATGGACTGGAAGTGCACATATAGAGTTTCTTTGTAAGAAAATTTTGCAATGTTCAAGTATATGTGCCTCCCATAAAGGGAAGAAAAGTTTATTGTTTTATGTTATGCATAACAAAAATGTTTTTGCAGTTTCTTCCACATTTCCTGTTGTTTTTCAGCCCGAGGACGTGCTGGGATTCGCTGTGGGGGAGTGTGGCGCCCCTGAGGCTTCCGTCGCCACAGGACATTGCACCCCATCCAGCGGTGTGATGCCCCATTCTGGGTGAGGAAAGGAGTGAACACCGGTCCCCTGGTAAATCTACACAGCACCCATTGTTAGGTACATACTGGGACCAGGGACAGTGGCAGTAACCCTCCCATGCTGCATGCTGGGAGGGGCCGTAAGACCCATCCCTGCTCCTATAGGGTACAGCTTAGCAACTGGGGAGGTGGGAGGAGCCACCAGAGAGCAGTCAGAGAAAGGAAGGTCAAGTTTGAGGAGAAGGAGAGAGAGTGGGGAAGGAGGAGGAGGTCTGCAGGAGGCAGACGAGAAGGAGAGAAGGAAAGAGAGCTCCAAGTCAGTCAGGAGCTGAGAAGAAGAAAGAGACGCTTCCTGGTGAAGATCCTGGGACTCAGAGGGTCCAGGTGACACCAAGCAGAGAAAAGAAGGGATTCCAGGGCCACGGATAGCTGTAGAGCTGTGGTGGCCTGTTCCACAGGAACATCGGTGGAGGGATCAAGCTGCAACAGGGGACGGTCCCTAGAAACCGGAGGAGTGCAAAATCATCTCCAAACAGTAAAAACCGAGGCCCAGGGAAAGTTGTAAACTCCCCGGGCCACAGCCCACAGCAGAACCTCTAGAAAGGGGATAATCATCCGACAGGTGACCCCCCAGCCTGGAGGCTGTAGTGGAGGCCGAGCAGGTTCATCCTAAAAGAGCTAGGCTTAGGAAGACAGCTGAAGATAGAGACACCTTAGAGAGAAGGGTACCGGTTTTTACTCCAAGAATCACCCAGAAACGGCGGAGGTCCCTGACAGTGGGTTCCAGTCGTCTGAGGGCACCAGTGTGCGCTTACCAGGATGTGTGAGTAAAGAACTTGAAACTGCACCCTTGGAGTTGCCTCTGTTATTCCATCTGCTTAGACTTTCACTACACCATAGACTCTCACGAGCACCAACTGTGCCCCGGGGCACCGCTCCACCTGTGGGGAGCAGTACCACCATTGCTGCCACTTCATCACCCCGGAGGCCTCACACAGCAGCGGCGGCTTAATAGCCGCATACCACAGGTGGCGTCACGAACACAAACTTTATTCACCCCCAACACTGCAGCCATATTTAAATTGACACCCACCAGGGCCACGGAGCCGGGCCCCGCCACCACTGACGACCCCCGGACTAGTCCGGCCCGGCACCGGGTGTCCCATAGCCCTGGGGTGGGCGAGTCATGTGCACGTTGAGTTTTCGGTTGTAGACATTTCTGCACCAAATATGCGTCTTCTGGCAAAAAACACACCAAAACCACATGCATTTTTAATGTGGTTTCAGTGTAATTTTCTGCCAGGAGATTCAGATTTAGTGCAGTAATGTCTGCAATCAAATATTCAACTTGTGCACATCTTATAAACCTGTAGTCTGCATTGAGTTCAATGAGTTCACTTGAGGTGAAGTCACTGAGTTCAATGAGTTCACCTGATGTGGGTTTGTCGCGGGCGGGGAGGAGGGTGTCAGCACACTACGCTCACCCCTTCTGCTCGGGTCCGGCGGTTGCTGCTCAGTGGTGGCTCGAGCTGTGGGCCGGATCCCGGGGGTTTCTCGAGCGGCACTCCTCGCCCGTGAGTGAAAGGGGGTTGTTGGGTGTGGGGATTGTTTATTGTCCGTGACGCCACCCACGGTTGTGGTGATTTCACCACCGCTGCTCAATATGGGGATCCCGGGGATGGTGATGCGGAGCAGCCAGGTGTTGTGTTGCCCCTCCGTGGGTAAGGGTTGGTGATCCCGGGGCCCGGTGATGAGATGGGAAATGCAGGGCCTGGTGGGCGCAGGGACGCGGGGGCAGCGCTGTGCCTTGCGGCACTGTGGTACTCACTCAGCCTGAGACGTTGACACAGTTTTACGGTAAACCACACGGCTGGAAAGACGGTTCCCACGGACGGCTGCACTTGCTCTCCAAGTAGGTGACGGTGATGTCCCTTTTCCTTGCACCTTTGTTTCTGTGTTGGTAGCGATGGGTTCCCACCGGTAACCCGCTCCCCGGCTTCAAGCTGGACCGGAGGAGCTCTACTCTTTGCCCGCAGGCGCTGGCCCTGAGAAACTGGTGCCCTGGCGGTGGCGGTGTTTCTCCTTCAATGGTTGGGCTGTTGCCTTCAATCGGGACTTGGTTGTTGGGGGATCTACGTCACCTTCACTGACGGATTCGGCACATTATGGCGACTC
Organism: Anomaloglossus baeobatrachus; assembly: GCF_048569485.1. Lineage (NCBI taxonomy): Eukaryota > Metazoa > Chordata > Amphibia > Anura > Aromobatidae > Anomaloglossus > Anomaloglossus baeobatrachus. The sequence continues at coordinate 562,202,908 of NC_134358.1, read as the reverse complement.
CTAGCCTTGCCGGGGTCCGAGAGGCCCCTGCCCTGGTGCTGACTGTCCTTAGGTACACTGCTCCAGACCGCCGGGCCACTACCCGTCCGCGGTCCTTCCAGGAACTTCCAAACGGTCCCCCTCCAGACAGTCACCGCCGTTGCTGACCTTGCTGACCCTGTCCTGCACACAGCTGGACTCTCTTCAGGCTTTCTTTCTGTCACCTTTCACCTTCCTTCAGTTTCTCCTACTCCTCCTTTACCACTTCCACTTTACTTCCTTTCACTTTCTTAGCTCATCTTAGCTGTTTACTCCTTCACTCCCCTAACTGAACTTCACTCGAGCCCTGCCTGGGCTAATCTGCCTGGTACTTCCCGCCTCCAGAGCCGTGTCCTCCTTGGTGGGCGGAGCCAACCGCCTGGCCCACCCCCTGGTGTGAACATCAGCCTCTGGAGGAAGGCAACAAGGATTTTTGGTTAGCCTTGATGTACCTAACTGGGGTGTAGGGTGTGGTGGTGCAATGACCTGTGACCCCTGGCTTGCCCAGGGCGTCACATTCCCCCTTAGCAAAATGCAGACCGTCCGCGGGCTGCCCGTCCAACACCGGTTTTATTTTCTGTAAAGCATAAAAAGGTATAACATGGTAAAACGGTAACATATTTACATTTTTAATGAATCTTCCCATAACGGGAGGCACTTTTACTTTAACGTTTCAAATGGTTTACGGTAACGGTTTCCGCTCTCTCCCACCCAAGCAACCTGGCCCTGATGCTGCCCCTAAAGCCAAGGCAGCACCCCTTGACCCACAGTCCAGCACACGGTACCCGAGCGGGATCTGTCCTTCCCCTCCAGAGGGTAGCCACCGGTTCCTTTGGTGGCTGGGCCCCAGCCTGCTCTGCTGAGGGCCCTCCCTCCAACCTGCCTCTCCGGAGGCGGCATTGCGGAAAACGGTAACGGCAAACAACATATTTACAAGCCACTTAACGTTTGTGGTTGCCCTGCAAGTTCACGGGCTTGTCCATGGATAGTTCCCATGCAAAACTTTTTAAACGGTCCCCACAGGGACAACGGTGCCGGCTCCGGCCGGTTCAATCACAAAGATAATCTGGTGAAGTACTCGGTATCATTTCACTTATCATTTTCAACTTTTTAAACTTTTAAACAACACTCTGGTGGTCCCAACGGGGACGGTTGCAGCGGGCACCCGCCGGCACTACTGGGCATTTTCGTCCTCCTCACCCGGCTCGGGGCGGAAGGACACGGGCACCAGCCCCTCCAGTGCATAGCAAGCATGGCGTGGAAGGGCCACCCGATACCCGTTGTTCCCAGTTCGGGGGACATATGCGGCCTCCATGCCAGGCAGGGCAACGACCCCCTCCTCTTCCTCCGACACAGGCTCAGTGTCAGGACCGGAGTCGCTATCTTCTGCCCCTGCCGCAGTCACAGAGGGGTGCACATCCGACGGGCCAGGTGCGGTGCAGCGCGCGAGCGAGTAGGACGGAGGTAACACAGGAGCCAGGGGCAGACCGGGTCCCTCAGCCGCAGCGACCGGTCCCTCGGGGACACAGGGGCGTGGGTCATTCTCCAGCTCCTCCATCACGGCCTCCACTCCATACACTCGCGCCACAGCAACTAGGGCCTCCACCTCCGCGGCCCACTGCTCCATCAGCCCGCCGATCTGACTCTGGTAGTGACGGCAGATCCCCGCCGCCCGGGCCCTTAACCATGCCGCTGTTCCAGACACCCGCTCGGTAGTCTCTGCAGAACTAGGTGGGGCGGACATCTCGGCAGTCGTGCTTTCCAGGAACCCAGTATGTCTGCAGAGTCCTGGCGCTGCTTTTATAGCTGCAGCTACATGCAGCCAGCCGCCATCGCGTCCCCCTTAGCTCTTTTCGGCCACTCCTCTCTCGGGGCGGGGTTTTGGCCTTCGCGCCTCTGCTACTCGAGAAGACGCTCGAGCGGGAACTTTTCGCGCCAAAGATGGCGACTTCTGAAATTTTCCAGCCGGATACCTCCGGCGGTAACAAGGCGCACCTCTACCAAACGGCAGAGCGGTAAGATCCTGTTCGTGAAGCCAAGTTGTCGCGGGCAGGGAGGAGGGTGTCAGCACACTACGCTCACCCCTTCTGCTCGGGTCCGGCGGTTGCTGCTCAGTGGTGGCTCGAGCTGTGGGCCGGATCCCGGGGGTTTCTCGAGCGGCACTCCTCGCCCGTGAGTGAAAGGGGGTTGTTGGGTGTGGGGATTGTTTATTGTCCGTGACGCCACCCACGGTTGTGGTGATTTCACCACCGCTGCTCAATATGGGGATCCCGGGGATGGTGATGCGGACCAGCCAGGTGTTGTGTTGCCCCTCCGTGGGTAGGGGTTGGTGATCCCGGGGCCCGGTGATGAGATGGGAGATGCAGGGCCTGGTGGGCGCAGGGACGCGGGGGCAGCGCTGTGCCTTGCGGCACTGTGGTACTCACTCAGCCTGAGACGTTGACACAGTTTTACGGTAAAACACACGGCTGGAAAGACGGTTCCCACGGACGGCTGCACTTGCTCTCCCAGTAGGTGACGGTGATGTCCCTTTTCCTTGCACCTTTGTTTCTGTGTTGGTAGCGATGGGTTCCCACCGGTAACCCGCTCCCCGGCTTCAAGCTGGACCGGAGGAGCTCTACTCTTTGCCCGCAGGCGCTGGCCCTGAGAAACTGGTGCCCTGGCGGTGGCGGTGTTTCTGCTACAATGGTTGGGCTGTTGCCTTCAATCGGGACTTGGTTGTTGGGGGATCTACGTCCCCTTCACTGACAGATTCGGCATATTATGGTGACTCCTAGCCTTGCCGGGGTCCGAGAGGCCCCTGCCCTGGTGCTGACTGTCCTTAGGTACACTGCTCCAGACCGCCGGGCCACTACCCGTCCGCGGTCCTTCCAGGAACTTCCAAACGGTCCCCCTCCAGACAGTCACCGCTGTTGCTGACCTTGCTGACCCTGTCCTGCACACAGCTGGACTTTCTTCAGGCTTTCTCTTCTTTCACCTTTCACCTTCCTTCAGTTTCTCCTACTCCTCCTTTACCACTTCCACTTTACTTCCTTTCACTTTCTTAGCTCATCTTAGCTGTTTACTCCTTCACTCCCCTAACTGAACTTCACTCGAGCCCTGCCTGGGCTAATCTGCCTGGTACTTCCCGCCTCCAGAGCCGTGTCCTCCTCGGTGGGCGGAGCCAACCGCCTGGCCCACCCCCTGGTGTGAACATCAGCCTCTGGAGGAAGGCAACAAGGATTTTTGGTTAGCCTTGATGTACCTAACTGGGGTGTAGGGTGTGGTGGTGCAATGACCTGTGACCCCTGGCTTGCCCAGGGCGTCACAGGTTCACCAGAGCTCACAGCTTCGATACCATGGAAACCACCAGCTGTGACCTCAGGTATTTTCAGTGACGTTATCACTCACAGCAGCAGCTCCGTCAGAGAGTCCTGCAGCCTGCAATAATTGATCACAATTTCTAATGTGACCGCGCACTGCAACCTCAAATTTAACAGAGCCGGGATCATCGTAGGAATTCATCTGGATTATGTCGGAGCTATAGGGGTGTTTTGGGGGTTAATACATTAGAGAAAGAGAGTGTTTTTTTGTTTTGTTTTTTTAAATTAACAATTTTTGTCTATTTTGTATTTATTGCTTTTGACTTACAGGGTCAGTAATGGGGGGGGGGGGGTCATAGATCCCCTACCCATTCCTATTCTGGGGCTTGATGACTGCTGTGATTTTTTGACAAATTACAGCTGTCATTAACCCCTTATAATATCACGATTTGCCACCACTCCAGCGCAGTTGAGATAAGACAGGTTTAGCACTGAATTTGTTGCATCTAGTGGATGCAACAATTCTGGGGCAGCTGCGGGCTGCTATTTTTAGCTGGGGAGGGCCCAATAACCATGGGTCTCCCCAAACTCAGAATACCAGCCTCCAGCTGCCTCACAACATTATTTGAATTATTTATTTATTTAATTTTTTAAAAAAAAGCATGGGGTTCCTCATATTTTGATACACAGCCAAAATAATGCACACAACTGGGGGTTTCATCCAATAACTATGCTTTATCTGCATTGGGTATCAAAATATGGGGGATCATGCAACATTTTTCTAATTTTTTGTTTTTATTTTTACGCTACACTTCCTAATCCAGTCAGCTAGTGTGAGGGCAACCAATCATAGACACTGGCAGAGAGGGTGGGTGAGGGAAGCAGGACTGCAACCTATCACAGACGCTGTTACTGAGGGTGGGTGGGGAAGCAGTGAATATTCATGAACTTTAATGATCGGACCAATAAGTAGTGTGTAAGCTGCGGGGAAACTAACTATAATATTCTTGCTTTGATTAATCTTTTTTTTTCACTGTGCCTAAAAATCACAGTGTATTTAGAGGCTGAAAATCTGGTATCAAACGTAGGGAGGGGACTCAAAACGTATGAGGCAAATACCAAAATACTAGACAAGTAACGGATATCGCAAATACCGTAATATTTGTGCGAGTATTCGCTGATCATTCTCAATGAGTATTTATATAAAGTCAAGAGCAGAAATGAGAAAGTATCCAGCCATTTTTATCAACAATGCATTATTTACAGTAAACTCTATATTTAATACGTAAATTATATGTATTTTAATTTTTTTTAGTTTATTTTCTGAGAAGAATTGGCTTGCAGTATTAATAAGGTCACAGGAGCATTTCTCATTACCCCCGGATTGTGATTTGTTTACATAAGAAATGAGGAAAGGAAAGTCCCTATAGGCTCTATTTGTATCTGGGGTCACAGGGTGACACATTGGGCTTTGTCACATTGCGGCTCCCACAGAATGTAGAATAAGTTACTAAAACTGAGAAGTCCAAGAATGCGACAATTATGGAATGCTGAGAATTGTATTCAATGTGGACAACGCTCTGTGTGCAATCAAGACTGATACATTGTAGCAAAATATGAGAGAGGTGTGCGCTGTCTGCATTGGATACATTTGTATTCACTTATTAGCTGAGCGCAGAAGCAGATAAGGGTATGGACGACGCACTGTAATGCAAGTGTCAGCGTCACATCCACTGGACGATGCAGCGTCGCTATTTTGACGCTGCGTCGGGCGGAATGAACGCTGCATGTAACGTTTTTTTGAGCGGCGGAAACCTTTATTTTTCAGTGCGCATGCTCTTTGGTTGTTTTTTTTTTAATCACAGAAACTTTATTTTATTTCTTGGTGGCCGAACGATCTGCTGAGCGCTTGGCCGCCGGCATGTGATATCGCTCAGCTAAGCGCCCGGCCGCCGGCCATGTGATAGCGCTCAGCTGAGCGCCCGGCCGCCGGCATGTGATATCGCTCAGCTAAGCGCCCGGCCGCCGGCATGTGATAGCGCTCAGCTGAGCGCCCGGCTACCAGCATGTGAGAGCGCTCAGCTGAGCGCCCGCCGCCGGCATGTGATAGCGCTCAGCTGATCGCCCGGCCACCGGCATGTCAGAGCGCTCAGCTGAGCGCCCGGCCGCCGGCATGTGAGAGCGCTCAGCTGAGCGCCCGGCTGCCGGCATGTGATAGCGCTCAGCTGAGCGCCCGGCCGCCGGCATATGAGAGCGCTCAGCTGCGCGCCCGACCAACGGCATGTAAGAGCGCTCAGCTGAGCGTCCGGTCGCCGGCTATTGAGAGCGATCAGCTGAGCGCCCGGCCGCCGGCTATTGAGAACGATCAGCTGAACGCTCGGCCGCCGGCTATTGAGAGTGATCAGCTGAACGCCCGGCCGCCGGCTATTGAGAGTGATCAGCTGATCGTTCACAATAGTCTGCTGCCGGTAAAACTGTAAAGAAGAAGAAAAAAAAAAAAAGCTTTCCGTTGTTTTGTACGATCCGTAGCATTGCGTTGTGTTACTATATGCAACGCATCCGTTGCATCCGTCACACAACGTAATGCTACGGAAGCCGTCCAACGCAAGTGTGAAACTAGCCTAAGGCTGCTTTCCCTCATCAGTATTTTTGCATCAGGCACAATCCGGCTCAAAAATCTATGCAACGGATGCGGCGAATTAACCTGGATCCGTTGCATAAGTTCTTCCATGCAGCCCGTACATTTTTTGACGGATCCGGCTTGATACTGAGCATGCGCAGTTCAAAAAACTGCATCTGGCCGCGTTTTTTGCCGTAGGACGCCACATCCGGCGTCCATAGGCTTGCATTGTAAATCGCACTGGATCTGGCGCGATGCGGCTTTTCCCGCTGATAAAAATCGCTGCAAGCAACGTTCCATCCGGCCTCCGCATCACAAGGCCATGCGGCACAATCTGGCGCTAATGCAAGTCTATGAGGAAAAAACGCATCCGGTGCCAAAAAAAACACATGCGTTTTTTCTGCAAAGCGCCGGATTGTGCCTGATTGCAAATAACTGATGTGTGAAAGCAGCCTAAGGGCAACTTTACTGTCTCTGAATAGAAAAAAGGCTGTTCTTATTCACTGACAGCAAACAAAAAGCTTAAAAATAGGAAGTGAAGCACAAAGTTTGTTAGAAAGTTGAAGGACTTTTCATATAAACATTATTTAAAGGGTTGTTCTATCATGATGGCTGCTCCTGAATAACTTACAGGTTGTGGCTTTGTCGCTTCTTCGGTTTGAGTTATACAGTTTTCCTATGCTGCAAGCCGAGCGATCCAGCCCGCTTCAGAGCAGCGCTTACAAGCTCAGTTACAAAGTGCTGCCATGAGCACAATCTTTTCCTAAGTGACCGGCCACCTCTGATAGACTGCAGGGGAGGTCGGTAACCTAGGCAACAAGCAATAAATGATATAATTAAATTTACCACTCGAGAACCAAAAGCAAAGGTAATTTGCAGAGGTGCTTATATTTGCCAAAAAACTATTTTAATTCTAAACATTTTGAGGATGAGAAATCCCCTTTCGATACCTTTTAAAAGTAAACTAGAAAATCCCATAAAATAATCCGGTATTGATAGAGATTGAAATATAAATTAGATTTGTCATTATATACCTATTTACGTTTTCCAAATTTTCCTATCCTTATTCAAAAGTGGACCCCTTCCTGGTAGCTGCCGTACAATCATCCAGGTGGGCTTATATGGGGCAGTGTATAGTGCCCGTGATCCAGCAATTACATATTTCAAGGGGGTCTCCACTTTTCAAAGCTATAATAAACAGAGTAAGCACTCACCCTCCCCAGGTCCAAATCTCAGGATTTTAACATTACCCCTGTGGCCTGCCCCTTAGCTCCGTGGCGGTGCCATGGTAGACGTCACGAGCCACCGAGCTCAGCAATTGGCTAAAGCAGTGATGTGCATTGTCGGTGTGACGTCACCGCTGCAGCCAAAACAGCAGGATCCAGGCGGAGGTGGCAAGCCAGAGCTGGACCTGGGGGGGGGGGAGTACCCACTCTCTTTATTATTTTAGGCATTTCAGAGTGCTTAGTTATACAGGTTACATTTTTTAGAAAAGCTAAAATAAAGTTTAAAAAAATTGTTTAAAAAAGTAAAAATAAACTTCTAAAAAAATAAAATAAAACAAAATAAAAATCCTAATAAAAAGGGTTTTTTATATATATATATATATACATATATATATATATATATATATATATATATATACTGTGTGTGTGTGTGTATATATATATATTTATTTATTTATTTTTTTTTAAAAGTAGTAAAAATATATTTATTTATTTATCTTTATATTAATCTGATATTGCTGCGATAGTGCTGAGCCATAACGAAATCTGAGAAACAAAGTCAAAATTGCAATTTTTTTTCTCCATTTATATCTGTGAAATTCTCCCGGATGGTGCAAGATGGGTAAAAACCCAATATCACATTTCATAAATACCCCCACCCCATAAAATCAGTGCCCCCTCCATGCTTCTGCGCCTCCTCCTCGGCAGTGGAGGAGTTAATCTTGCAGCCACCATGTGTTTATTTCTCCTTGCAGCGAGCTGCTAATTTTGCAATTTCTCGCCCCGGTAATGGGGGTAATGGGGGGATAATTAGGGAACGTGTGCGGCTAATAGCGCCTTTGTGATCGGTCTCGGCGGGTTTATTTGCGCAGCCTTCGCCCCTAAGAACGTCGCTTGTTTGCATAAATCATAGATGGATTCCGCTTGTTCGACCTTTTGAAGAATAATTGACATCATAAATAAATAATTTCTTGCATTTTGTTTCTAGAAGGATTTGGGTTGAACCGCGAGCGCTCGTTTCCGTAATGGCGCGCCGCCGCTCATAGAGGGATTGTGCAGATGTAGCAGAGCCGGGCTTGTGTCTCGAAGGTCTAGAAGGAATGTATAAAGCCTCTTAATATAATAAATGTTATTAAGGTGCTGGGGTCGGCGGCTTTACTTGTAATTCTAGAAGTTGTGGTTACGGGACCTTTCTAGGTAGAAGTTTTCCAGCTCTTTGGCCGGAGAGTGCGGCTCCCTCTGGGTTACTTAATCCTATTTCCGAGTAGCTGGCGGGGCGTCCTGAAGGCTCCTGCCCTGATCCGGCTCCATGAAGGGACAATGTATGACTATAATTAATAATAATTATAATAATAATCATTTATATAGCGCTATTAATTCCAGAGCACTTTACATACATTGGCAACACTGTCCCCATTGGGGCTCACAATCTAGGTTCCCTATCTGTATGTCTTTGGAGTGTGGGAGGAAACCGGAGAACCCGAAGGAAACCCACGCAAAAACGGGGAGAACATACAAACTCCTTGCAGAGGGTGTCCTTGGTGGGATTTGAACCCAGGACCCCAGTGCTGCAAGATTGCAGTGCTAACCACTGATCCACCACAAGACTGCAGTGCTAACCACTGAGCCACCACAAGACTGCAGTGCTAACCACTGAGACACCTTGCCACCCTATGGCACATATACATGATGGTAAATGCTGTGATAGTGCCGCTGGCACCTTCCGCCATTGTGCAATACGTGTATTATGTGCAATTACCGGTGTGAACACTGTAGGGTTTGGCAGAAGTTTTGTTTTCTTTTAATCAGATCTGACATTGTGGACTTTTCTGAAGAATGAAATTCACTACAGAAAGTGTTACACGGTGTGCTTTATTCATCTTCTGTGATTAGAGACCTCTACAATACCGCTAAGTATTAAAGATCAGCTCCGCTGCCCCAGCTCTGGGATGTGTGCCCAATTGAGGACGACCTCCATATTGTTGCATCTCTGGTGTTGTTATGACCTGCTACCCCTCTGGCTGTGATGACCTGCTTCCCCTCTGGCTGTGATGACCTGATAACCCTCTGGCTGTTATGATCTGATAACCCTCTGGCTGTTATGACCTGCTACTCCTCTGGCTGTTATGACCTGCTTCCCCTCTGGCTGTGATGACCTGATAACCCTCTGGCTGTTATGACCTGCTTCCCCTCTGGCTGTGATGACCTGATGACCCTCTGGCTGTGATGACCTGCTGCCCCTCTGGCTGTTATGACCTGCTACCCCTCTGGCTGTTATGACCTGCTGCCCCTCTGGCTGTTATGACCTGCTGCCCCTCTGGCTGTTATGACCTGCTGCCCCTCTGGCTGTGATGACCTGATAACCCTCTGGCTGTGATGACCTGCTGCCCCTCTGGCTGTGATGACCTGATAACCCTCTGGTGTTTTGACCTGCTACCCCTCTGGCTGTTATGACCTGCTGCCCCTCTGGCTGTGATGACCTGATAACCCTCTGGTGTTTTGACCTGCTACCCCGCTGGTGTTTGGACCTGCTACCACTCTGGTGTTTTGACCTGCTACCCCTCTCGCTGTTATGACCTGCTACCCCTCTCGCTGTTATGACCTGCTACCCCTCTTGCTGTTATGACCTGCTACCCCTCTCGCTGTTATGACCTGCTACCCCTCTCGCTGTTATGACCTGCTACCCCTTTCGCTGTTATGACCTGCTACCCCTCTGGCTGTTATGACCCGCTACCCCTCTGGCTGTTATGACCCACTACCTCTCTGGCTGTTATGATCCGCTATCTTTCTGGTGTTATGACCTGCTGCTGACAGAATGTGTAGCCAGACACCAGCTTTTCACAACGTTCCTGAGCAATAGTAGCTTATTCCTCATGGCCTTCAGGCTCCATGTCATTAATGCTCTTGGGTTTTTCCTGCAAGCGCCTACTTCACATCCCACCAAAGATTTTTCCATGGGGTTGAAGTGCCACTCCGGAAAGTTCCAAGACTTCTTCTAAAACTAAATCTTGCTGGAGTGTGAGGTGTTCGGGATCATTATCATGTTGGATGGCCTAATGATGTCCAAGCTCCAGCTTCTCACAGAAGGCATGATGTCTTCTATTACGGTTTACTGATCCTTCAATTAATCCATATTGTCCTCCATATGATGAAGGTTTCCAGTGTGAGAAAAAGGAAAGCAGCCGCAAAGCATAACAGAGGCCCCGCCAGGCTTTATTATAGGCATCACCAAGTCCCTGCCATACTTCACTAGGCATCACCGAGGTCCCACCATACTTCACTGTAGACATCATTGAGCCTTCTTCATGCTTCCCTGTAGACATCATTGAGCCGTCTTCATGCTTCACTGTAGACATTTCTAAGCCATTGCCATGTTTCACTAGAAACATCACCAAGCCACCGAAGTGCTTCCCTGCTGCCATACTTCACAGTAGGCATTACTGAGCCACCACCATGCTTCACTGTATACATCACCAAGTCACTGCCATGCTTCATTAGGAAAATCAACAAGCCACCAAAGTGCTTCACTGTAGGTATGACCAAGCCATGGCCATAATTCACAGTAGGCATCCCTGGACCATCATGCTTCACTGAAGGTATCACTGCGCCACCACCATGCTTCACTGTAGGCATCACTGAGTCAGCAACACACTTCACTGTAGGCATCACTGAGATACAATCCAAAGAAACTCCAGCTTCACAAACTTCTACTCTTCTTTATTCATAAAATTCTTTCAGTAACAGCATTGCCCAACTTTCAGAAGTTATTTATCCCCACATTTCAGATGTCGCAGCATCCTTAGTTCATGCACACATCCTGGCTGGAGCATCTGTGTGCTCCAAACTGCCTCCTAGTAATACCAATGGTGCACTGGACTTTTTTTTCCCTTTGCTGTATCAGTAAGCCACCACCATGCTTCCTTATGAGCATCACCAAGCTCCCATCACTGTAGACATTACCAAGCCCCCACGAGGTTTAACTTTTGATATCACGAGCCACCACCATGATTCACTGTAGACATCACCTAGCCATCACCATACTTTAATGTAGACATCACCAAGCCCCCGCCATTCAATCACTGTAAGCATCATTCGGCCCCTACCTGCCTTATTATACACATCACTGAGACACAACAATGCTACACTGGAAACATCTTCAAGCCCCCACCAGCACCTAGAAGGCAAATAGACAGAGCTGAACTAAGAACCAAAATCAGGCAGCTGGCAGCTTGGTGATTGGCCAGACAGGGTAAATCCTGCATGACACAACTGGGTTAAATTCCTGCAGCATCTGGCTGCGCCTCCCTATAGCCAGGTGGAGACAGCATGAGAGTGCAGCAGGACTAAGGTGTATTGCAAACAATGTTTTCAGAATGCAGGTCTGAGGCTGAATGTGAGAGCATGGCGAGTAGGCTAGTGTTGCTAACGAGTATGGGTTACCAGCATGCTTCCCTGTAGTCATCACCAAGCCTCTCTCATGCTTCACTGCAGACATCACCTAGCTATCACCATACTTCACTGTAGAGATCACCAAGTTCCCGCCTTGCTTCACTGTAGACATCACTGAGCCACTGCCATGCTTCATTGGAAACAGCACCAAGCCACCACTATGCTTCACTGTAGGCATCACTGAGTTACCACAATACTTCACGGTAAGTATCACAAAGCCAGCACAATGCTTCACTGAGATCCCACCATGCTTCAATGAAGACCACCATAATCTACCACCATAATTCACTGTAGGCATCACCAAGCTCCCGAAATACTTTAAAAAAAAAAACGAGCCTCTGTCATGCTTAATAGTAGAAATCACTGAACCTCTGCCGTGTTTTACTGTAGACATCAAACCTCTGCTGTGTTTTCCTGTAGGCGTCACCAAGCCACTGCCATGCTTAACTGTAGGAATCATCAAGCCACTGCCATGCTCCACTGTAGGAATCACCAAGCCTCCACCATTCTTCACTGTAGGAATCATAAAGCCTCTACCATGCTGTATGTAGGAATTATCAAGCCACTGCCATGCATCACTGTAGGAATCACCAAGCCTCCACCGTGCTTCTATTAGTAATATATGCCATCTTGACATTGACATTTATTTTCAGACCACTTTTGGGCATTCTACCGTATTTTTATGGCATGTGGGATGTGGTGGATCAGACCCAGAAGGTTTTTTAGTCAAAACGTTTTAAGAAATATACATAATTTCAGATCATAAGTCTTCTCAGAACATATATAAGTCTTCTCAGAAATTAATCTCAGTATCGGATATTCTCTTGTTATTACTTTGAGTTTCTGTGTGCGATTGTTAAAATCTGAAGCCTCCGCTTGTTCCATGTTGACATTACTGACCTTGGTTCCCAGTCTATTATCTACACGGAACGTTTGATTTCTAACCACCTGTTGTTCTTGTGGTAAGAAAATAGGTTTTATTTTTATTTTATGTTGCAAGTTGTGAGGTAAATCCGGAGATATGACGATAAATCATGATATTCAAGTTATGTCAGGAAGCCCTCTCCTGGTGTCACCCCCCCTTTCCTTCACACAACTCCTTCAATCAGAAAATTTACCACAGGGATAAACGGTTTGTTTAGCAGATAGGTGTCAAAGGAACTGGTCTGTGTTCCACTTACACCTCCATGGCCATCTCCTGTGATATGGAGATTAGATGACCTGGGAACAGTGGACACAGGATGCCCCCCGGCCGTGACCCTGTGGTAGGGGCTGCTATCTGATTAGCAAGCTTGGAAGTATCCAGACAGAACGACTCCAGTAAAAAATGGTTCATATCTCGCAAGCCATATTTCCGATAAATATGGCAACCATAGAAATGGTGTCTCCGCATGCGGACGATGCTGGCACACCCTTTTTATGGGAGCAGGACCTGGGGAAATACCCCAGGCGTGATATCAGCCAATGGGGAACTAGTAGACAAGTCATGAGTCCTCTCGTTCTGTAGCTAAATTCATAACTGTCACAATGAGAGCGTTGGCGTCTGCCTACGACGCTCCCAGGCCAAGTTATGGCCATATCCCCTGTTGTGGATATTGTCCATAACTCCAGCCAGGGGTGGAGCAGTGCTCCCTCTGAGGTCACTAAGGTAGGAGGGGACCTGGATTTGCCCAGGTTGATAACCCTACTTCGGCCATTTTCCAGTGTTCTTTCGCTGGGGGTCACGTGTAGGAAACATCTGTGGGAAAGATCCTGGAAACCTGGTCTACAGCGCCCCCCTGTGGCCAGACGCACAAGGTAACTGCTGGAACTGTGTATGCCTGTTTGTAAACCATGCTTTATCTGTAACTGTACTCTGACCTATGTATATTCTGTAGATCCCCTATTGTATATATTGTAGTTTCTAGTGTGCTTTAGGCTGATTAAATTATATAATTAATCTTGGGCTGTTCTGTTATCTCGATCTTGAATCCCACGTCTGTGTGTTCGGCTAATAGTTACCGTGAAGCGGTTGGTGGCAGCGAGTTGTGCCAAGGATTATTGTGGGGAGGCCAGTGAGATTCGGGGAGGTTTTATATATTCCGCCCGCGGAGGTCGGGGGAATATATACCCTACTCTCACCGGGGACCCTTCAATAATCGGCATAAGTAGTATAGCGGCCTCCTTGCTTATTGTCGGGCAATTCCATAATTGGCCTGACTATAAGAGGGGCGCTAGAGAGCGCGTCACGTGCTCTGTCTGTCGGTCGGGAGGTATAAAGGAGGGGTGACCCCCACTTGTTACCCCCCGATTGTGACGTACTGGTAGCCAGCGCGGGGGATTTCTGAGTGACCCCCCCCGGTGGTTCGTGACATATTGGTGGCAAGCGGTGGGATCGAGATAATAGTGTGTGTGAGTGTGAGACCCATACTCCCAGACACTAAAGACTGCCTGCAGCAGCTGTGGCTGCTGGGGTCTTCAGACTAGCTCAACACTAGAGTGTCAGAGTGCAGATACTGTAAGGTGTGTGGGTGCATCAGGTGTCAGTTCTGTGTCAGTGACCAAAAGTCTGCAAGAATGGCTGATGGCACCAGGAGCAGAGCTATGCAACTGGCCAATGCTAAAGCAGGAGCCGAAGAGAGGGAGGACGGTGCTGTGGACAGTAATGAGGAGGTTGCCCACGAGTCCTCCAGGAGCTCGACGCCAGAAAACCGTTCTGCAGAGGACAGCGCACAACCTGGCAATTATGGACAAGATGAGGAGCAGCTCACCCAAGGGTCCTCAACGAGCCAGATGCCAGCCCTCCGCTCTGCAATGGACAGTGAATCACCAGGCTCCGCAGCGGGCCGCAGATCACCACGTGCCATTCCACCGAGCCTGGGAGGCTCGGATAGCCTTCTTCAAATGGCTATGGCCCTTCTCCAGGCTGGAGACCAGGAGGGCTACAAGGAACTCCTGGCAGAGCGCAGGGCAGAGCGGCAGGCAGCGCGTGAAGAGCGCCAGGCAGAGCGTGAGGCTGCGGAGCGACGGCAACAGGCAGACCGTGACCACCAGCTGCAGCTAGCTCAGCTCCGGCCCTCATCAGCCACACGTGACCTTCAAGACACCAAACTTCCAAAGGTCCGTGTTGAGGACTTCCCAGTGCTGGAGAAGGATGGAGACTTGGACTCTTTCTTGACTGCTTTTGAACGGACTTGCCTGCAGCACCATCTGGACAAGGACCAGTGGGCCAAATACCTGACCCCCCGTTTAAGGGGTAAGGCCCTGGATATCCTTGGGGACTTGCCTGCTGAGGCGGATCAGGGCTACGACACCATCAAGCGGGCCCTGATCCAACAGTACAACCTCACTCCAGAGTCCTACCGCAAGAAGTTCCGGAGCCTACAGAAGGGACCAAAGGACTCCTGGGCTGACCACCGGCGGGCACTTGCCCGAGCTGCCGACCACTGGACCCAAGGCCTGCAGCTTTCCACCGGACCGGAGATCCTGGACTTGTTCATCACGGAGCAACTCTTGTGGAACTGCCCTGAGGATCTCCGCCAGTTCATCCGAGACCAGAAGCCAAAGGGGTCCACGGCTACAGCTGCCCTGGCCGATGACTACACCAACAATCGGGCTCCTGAGGCCAGGAGAGCAGCCACCAGCAGCACCTGGAGAGGGGGTAAGATGAACTCTGCGACTGCCCCACCTGCCCCTAGACTGCAGGGGGTGTCCCCCTCACCTCCCCTCTCCAGGCCCGTGGCAGAACCAAGACGGTGCCACCAGTGCAACTTACCTGGACACTTTAAGGCCATGTGCCCTCAGCGTCCCAAGGCCCCGGCTCCGTCCCCGTCCCAAGGGCCGCCCAAGGTGTATTGTGTGGGTGGGGGTGGTGGTAGGTCCCTGGACAGCTTCCAACCTGTCACCGTCGGCCAGTCTGTGACCATAGGACTGCGAGACAGCGCCTCGGAGGTGACTCTGGTGCGGCCTGAGATGGTGTCCCCCCAAGACTTAATACCTGGAAAAACCCTCGCTGTCTCCGGGATTGGAGGCATTGACCCGGCGCTGCCTGTTGCTGACATTTATGTGGACTGGGGCGCAGGGCGAGGGGTGAGGGAGGTAGGGGTAACTGATCGGATCCCCGCAAACGTGCTACTTGGGACAGATTTGGGGCAGATAACCTCCCAGTTTGGGCCCCCCCCAAGGGCTGAACCTTCAGCCAGTACTGACGTGCCTCCGGACAATGTTAATGTGTTATCTATGAATGATGTAAGGGAGGAGGGAGTGAACTCTGATTTTTCTGCTTGCATAGACACCATAGACACACACTCAGCTGCAGCTGTGACAGGGGAGGGGGTCAGAGAAAGGTGTGACAATGCCTCTACAAGTGATCAGCCAGTGAGCTGGGATCTGTTGCCCTCTGCAGGGATAAGCAGAGAGCAGGGTGCTGCAGGGGGAGGACCAGTGTGTGGGGTGGGGGCTACCACAGCAAATGTGGGGTCCCCAGAGATTTCACAGCGGGGTTCTGTTGCTGCA
Source organism: Anomaloglossus baeobatrachus (assembly GCF_048569485.1). Lineage (NCBI taxonomy): Eukaryota > Metazoa > Chordata > Amphibia > Anura > Aromobatidae > Anomaloglossus > Anomaloglossus baeobatrachus. The sequence goes on along the minus strand of NC_134358.1, from coordinate 562,186,799 downwards.
GGGGGGGAACAGGCAGGTGAGATTGGGGCCGGTCCCGGAGCGGAAGTGCTCCCAGGTAAGATCTCGGTGCAGGGTTCCCCCACAACCGGGGTGTCAGGAAGCCAGGTAGGTCTGCCTGAACCGGCGACTTGGTCAGGAACGGAGGAGGAGCAGGCACGACCCACGGTCGCAGCAGCTGTGGCCGCTGTCACCCGCAGTGGGAGTGCTGGAAGCCAAGGGGCCTCCCGGAGGTCCGATAGCTCTTCCCCTTCTGACCAAGTGGCAGCCGAGTCAGGTGGAGGCCAGGACACAGGTCCCGGGGTACTGACCGAAGATGTGACAGTCTCGTCGATTCTGGCCACATCTAGTCAGGGGTTTCAGGCAGCGTTAGAAGCTGACGACAGCCTGAAAGCTCTAAAGGAGCAGGCGGCACAGCCTCCCTCGGACTCGGACCCGGAGCGAGTGGTCTGGGACCAAGGACGGCTGTACCGGGTCACGGTCCAGCAGGGTTCACCGGAGGCGTGGCCCAGGGACCGACAGTTGGTGGTACCCTATCCGTTCCGGACGGAGTTGTTGCGGATCGCACATGAGATTCCGATGGCCGGACACCTAGGGATCGCTAAGACCAAGGCCAGGTTAAACCAGCATTTCTACTGGCCAAAAATGGGGGCCGATGTGGCTGCCTACTGCCGTTCGTGTGAAACCTGTCAGAGAGTGGGGAAGGCGGGGCCACACCCCAAAGCCCCACTGGTATCTCTGCCCATCATCGATGAGCCTTTCAGGAGGGTGGCTGTGGATCTGGTCGGCCCGCTGGCCATCCCCAGCAGCTCCGGGAAACGCTTCATACTAACGGTAGTGGACTATGCCACCCGGTACCCAGAAGCAGTGGCCTTGTCGTCCATTCGGGCTGACAAGGTGGCCACCGCCTTGCTGGAGATTTTCTCCCGAGTGGGTTTCCCCCAGGAAATGCTCACTGACCGGGGGACCCAATTCATGTCCCAGCTGATGGAGGCCCTCTGTAAGCAAGTCCAGGTGCGACATCTGGTGGCCAGCCCGTACCATCCACAGACTAATGGCCTGTGCGAGCGGTTTAATGGCACCTTAAAGCAGATGCTTAAGATGTTGGTCGACTCCCATGGGCGTGACTGGGAGCGGTATCTCCCACACCTGTTATTTGCTTACCGGGAGGTTCCACAGGCCTCAACAGGATTCTCACCGTTTGAGCTCCTGTACGGGCGACGTGTGCGGGGCCCCCTGGCTCTGGTGAAAGAGGCTTGGGAAGGGGATTTGGCCACCCCTGGAGTGTCGGTTATCGAGTATGTCGTGCGCTTCCGGGACAAAATGCAGGCCTTGACGCAACTGGTACACGACAATATGGCTCAAGCCCAGGCCGATCAGAAGCGTTGGTACGACCAGAACGCTTGTGAGAGGACCTACCAAGTGGGTCAAAAGGTGTGGGTACTGGTCCCCGTACCACAGGACAAGCTTCAGGCAGCCTGGGAAGGCCCATACCTCGTGTACCAGCAGCTCAACCCTGTGACGTACCTGGTCACCCTGGACCCTGCCCGTGGAAGGCGGAAGCCCTTCCATGTGAACATGATGAAGGCACATCATGAGCGGGAGGCATGTGCGCTCCCCGTGTGCAACCTGCCCGAGGAGGGAGAAGCGGAAACCCTCTTGGATATGCTAGCCCAGGTTAGGGCAGGCGGATCCATTGAGGATGTGGAGGTTGGCCACCAGCTCTTGGAGGACCAACGGTCCCAGCTGTGGGCCACCCTACACCCCTTCCGGGGGTTGTTTACCAACCAGCCCGGAAGGACTGACTTGGCTGTCCATCACGTGGACACTGGGGATCATCCCCCGATCCGGCGTTCAGCATATCGGGTTTCCCTGGAGGTGCAGCAACACATGCGCCAGGAGATTGACGAGATGCTGAAGCTGGGGGTGATCCAGGCATCCAACAGCGCTTGGGCCTCGCCTGTAGTCCTCGTCCCTAAGAAGGACCGAACCACTCGGTTCTGCGTGGACTACAGGGGGCTCAATGCTGTCACAGTCGCCGATGCGTACCCAATGCCACGCATCGATGACCTGCTCGATCAGTTGGCCGGGGCTCAGTACCTGACCATCATGGACCTGAGCCGGGGATATTGGCAGATCCCCCTGACTCGCAAAGCCAGGGAACGCTCTGCCTTTATTACCCCATTTGGACTGTACGAGTCCACGGTGATGCCATTCGGGATGAGGAATGCCCCTGCCACTTTCCAGCGGATGGTCAACACCCTGCTCAAGGGACTTGAAGGGTACGCGGCCGCGTACCTGGATGACATTGCCGTCTTCAGTCCCACCTGGGAAGATCACCTAGAGCATCTAGCACAGGTGCTCAGGCGGATCCACCAGGCAGGTTTGACCATCAAGCCGGGAAAGTGTCAGCTGGCCATGAGCGAGGTCCAGTACCACGGTCACCGGGTAGGCGGGAGAACACTGAAGCCCGAGCCTGAGAAAGTGGAGGCCATCGCGTCCTGGCCCACCCCCAGGACCAAGAAGCAGGTGATGTCCTTCTTGGGGACCGCTGGGTACTATAGGAGGTTTGTTCCATGCTATAGTAGCCTGGCAAAGCCCTTGACGGACCTCACCAAGAAGAAGCTGCCCTCTGCAGTCGATTGGACAATGGACTGCGAGACAGCCTTCCGGGCCCTAAAGGACGCCCTGTCCAGCCCGCCCGTGCTACAGGCAGCCGACTTCACGCGGCCGTTTGTAGTACAGACCGACGCCAGTGACTTCGGCCTCGGTGCGGTGCTCAGCCAGGTGGACTCTGCGAGCCAAGAGCACCCAGTATTGTACCTGAGCAGGAAGCTGTTGCCAAGGGAAGTGGCCTATTCCACGATGGAAAAGGAGTGCCTGGCCATAGTGTGGGCCCTGCAGCGTCTGCAACCCTATCTATACGGGCGCCACTTCATCGTGGAGACGGACCACAATCCCCTCAGCTGGTTACACACTGTCTCCGGGACGAATGGCAGGTTGTTGCGATGGAGCCTTGCGCTCCAGCAATACAACTTCACCATTCGACACAAAAGCGGCCGTGACCACGGTAACGCAGACGGGCTGTCCCGACAAGGAGAGGTCGCGGACGGGCGCACGGGGGAACACCGGAGTGTGCTGCCCCCTAGCGCCCTCAAAAGGGGGGAGGTGTGAGGTAAATCCGGAGATATGACGATAAATCATGATATTCAAGTTATGTCAGGAAGCCCTCTCCTGGTGTCACCCCCCCTTTCCTTCACACAACTCCTTCAATCAGAAAATTTACCACAGGGATAAACGGTTTGTTTAGCAGATAGGTGTCAAAGGAACTGGTCTGTGTTCCACTTACACCTCCATGGCCATCTCCTGTGATATGGAGATTAGATGATGTGGGAACAATGGACACAGGATGACTCCCTGCCGTGACCCTGTGGTAGGGGCTGCTATCTAATTAGCAAGCTTGGAAGTATCCAGACAGAACGACTCCAGTAAAAAATGGTTCATATCTCGCAAGCCATATTTCCGATAAATATGGCAACCATAGAAATGGTGTCTCCGCATGCGGACGATGCTGGCACACCCTTTTTATGGGAGCAGGACCTGGGGAAATACCCCAGGCGTGATATCAGCCAATGGGGAACTAGTAGACAAGTCATGAGTCCTCTCGTTCTGTAGCTAAATTCATAACTGTCACAATGAGAGCGTTGGCGTCTGCCTACGACGCTCCCAGGCCAAGTTATGGCCATATCCCCTGTTGTGGATATTGTCCATAACTCCAGCCAGGGGTGGAGCAGTGCTCCCTCTGAGGTCACTAAGGTAGGAGGGGACCTGGATTTGCCCAGGTTGATAACCCTACTTCGGCCATTTTCCAGTGTTCTTTCGCTGGGGGTCACGTGTAGGAAACATCTGTGGGAAAGATCCTGGAAACCTGGTCTACAGCGCCCCCCTGTGGCCAGACGCACAAGGTAACTGCTGGAACTGTGTATGCCTGTTTGTAAACCATGCTTTATCTGTAACTGTACTCTGACCTATGTATATTCTGTAGATCCCCTATTGTATATATTGTAGTTTCTAGTGTGCTTTAGGCTGATTAAATTATATAATTAATCTTGGGCTGTTCTGTTATCTCGATCTTGAATCCCACGTCTGTGTGTTCGGCTAATAGTTACCGTGAAGCGGTTGGTGGCAGCGAGTTGTGCCAAGGATTATTGTGGGGAGGCCAGTGAGATTCGGGGAGGTTTTATATATTCCGCCCGCGGAGGTCGGGGGAATATATACCCTACTCTCACCGGGGACCCTTCAATAATCGGCATAAGTAGTATAGCGGCCTCCTTGCTTATTGTCGGGCAATTCCATAATTGGCCTGACTATAAGAGGGGCGCTAGAGAGCGCGTCACGTGCTCTGTCTGTCGGTCGGGAGGTATAAAGGAGGGGTGACCCCCACTTGTTACCCCCCGATTGTGACGTACTGGTAGCCAGCGCGGGGGATTTCTGAGTGACCCCCCCCGGTGGTTCGTGACACAAGTTGATTAACTATATCCATGAACAGGAGAGGACACGGACAGGAAAGCGCCCTTATGCAAGATTTGTGATCAATATCTCAGTATGAAGAAACCAAACTGGGGTCTGCTTATTATTGTGTCCAGGCTGGTGACTTCCAGAACCTCTATCTTCTCTTGTACGAATTAGGCGGCTTCCACACTACGTTTTTTTAACATGCGTCATAAACGTTTTTTTGCTGCAAAAGCGGATCCTGTTTTTACAGCAAAAAAACGCATGTGTTATTTAGCAGGATCCTGTCACTTTAAGTTTATGGGCGGGCATTGGAGTCATGTGATCGGGAGTGAGAAACTGAACGTGATAGACTGGGAGCCGACATCTGACAGCTGTGGAGGCTCGTAACCAAGGTAAACATCGGGTAACTTGCTTGGATACCCGATATTTCCATTGGTTACAAGCGTCTGCAGCTGCTAGGAGCCGGCTGCCTGCTCCCTGCACACGTAACCAAGATAAACATCGGGTAACTAAGACTGCAGTTACCCGATGTTTACCTTGGTTACGAGCGTCCTCCGCTCTCAGGTGGGGGAGAGTGGAGAGAGAGGGAGGGGGGGAGGTGGAGAGACTGATCAGGAGAGGCTAGTTTCTGTGCATGCTCAGTAGAGCAAGCATGATCCTGTCTATCAGCACGCCAGCATTCACATGCGTTTGCTTGCAGTATAGTCAGAATCCAGCAATTTGCAGTATTTGGACGCAGCTCAAAAACGCTACAAGTAGCGTTTTTGAAAAAAGTTAAAAAACTGCAAGTCGCTGGATCCTCACTACAAGGCACGCAAACGCAGGTGAACGCATGTTGACGCAAGTCCATTGCAAATGCATTGAAATGAAAACACATTTGCACTGGATCCGTATTTGCGTTAAAAAACGTTCATGACGGATGTTAAAAAAACGTAGTGTGAAAGCAGCCTTATCCCAACAGTTCAATATAAACATCACCACACCACCACCATGCTTCACTGTGGGCATCACAGAGCCACCACGATTCTCTGTAGACATTATTGAACCTCCGCCATGCTTCACTGTGGGCAGCACAGAGCCACCACCATGATTACCTGTAGACATTCTTGAGCTCCCGCCATGCTTCACTGTGGGCATCACAGAGCCACCACCATGATTACCAGTAGAGATCATTGAGCCTCCACCATGCTTCACTGTGGGCATCACAGAGCCACCACCATGATTCCCTGTAGACCTCATTGAATCCCCATCATGCTTCACTGTGGGCAGCTCAGAGCCACCACCATGATTCCTTATATACATCATTAAGTCCCCACCATGCTTCATTGTGGGCATTACAGAGCCACCATCATGATTCCCTGTAGACATCATTGAACCTTTGCTATGCCTTACTGTGGGCATAACAGAGCAACCACCATGATTTCCTGTAGACATCATTGAGCCCCCACCATGCATCTCTGTGGGCAGCAGAGAGCCAGAGCCACCGCTATGATTCCTTGTAGACATCCTTGAACCCCTGTCATGCTACACTGCAGACATTTTGAAGCCAGAAACATGGTGCCAAGTAAGAAGTCCCCAAAAAATCAATTTGCTGACCATTCTTTGCCTTCATCACAGTTTTTGAAGTAATTCGGCAGGAGAATGTACCAAACATCTTGGAGGACCCTCAATCTTCTGTGTATGAGGCTTGTGTGGACCCTTATGTCTCTTGATCCCAGACAGATGGGATGACGTGAGATCAGTGCTCCGCAGGGGCCGGACCATCATGAGCTGGACTTCTCCTTCTTAATGACATTGGCTGGATGGTTTTGGTCGTTGTTCTCCTGCAGAATAAATTTAGAGCCAATCAGAGGCCTCCCTGATGGTATTATATGATAGACAAGTATCTGTCTGTATTTCTCAGCATTTAGACAATAGACACGTTCACCGCTAAATCTCTTTTGATAATTTAGGGGATTACATATCGCATCTACCAGCACTCTGGCACTTTGATCAAGTGCATGCCAACCATACTTTCTAATAAAGCAGGAGAGAAGCAAAGTCCTGCACCACCGCAGATTACCTGCAATATCACTTGCGGTACCGCCTGTGCCTGTGCTCGGGTGGAGAGCCTGGAGGGTCCGACAATCCAAGAGCGGGGTGCTGGTCATAAAGCAAAGTCCATTGATGTAGCGTGAGAGTAGAAAGAGACCGCACTCAATCCGCTGTGAAGGATTTCTTTATTCAAACACGTGCAGAGTGGAGGGCTGGAGACACACTGTGAGCTGGCTCCTCAAGAATGGACGACAGCTGTTTCGCCCAAATTGGGCTTCCACAGGTCCACATGTGGAGCTACGGCTACACCCCTTTTAAAGGAGTGCTCACAGATTGCCCCAGACCACATAAAAACAAATAGGAGATTTGTGTATGCATATAAAATACATGTATCCATTTCCATGCATGAATTTACAACAAATTTTAAACATGTGAAAGAACACACTTGAATAAAATGAAGCAACGGATGATAGACAGGCAGAACTATCATAGGAACACAGATATTAAACATGTAAAAAGACACACTTGAATAAAATGAAGCAATGGGTGGTAGACAGGCAGAACTATCATAGGAACACAGATAGATCCACACGATCGTTTAAACCTTGGGGGCCCTGTGCCCCATAATTAATAATTAACCTAGCCTCCTCTTGTAGCAACAATTTGTGCAGGTCGCCCCCCTTCAAAGGGAGGGAGACCTTTTTAAGGCCGGCAAAACGCAAAACGTCGGGGTCACCATCATGACAATCCTGGATATGGGAAATTAATCTGGGAGAACCTTTCCCTGATGTTATTGAACTGTAATGTTCCCTGAATCGCACATATAAGCATCTTATAGTCTTGCCTATGTAGAACCTGCCACAAGGGCAGAGCACCACATAGACCACAAACTTGGTTTTGCATGAGATGAATTGATGGACAGTGTGCAAGTGCGGGCCGACTTGTACGGAGCGACCTTTTAAATGCTGGCTGCAAAAACGACACTGACCACACCGGTAATTCCCTGGTGGGCAGCATTTGTCTAGCCAAGTTGTCGAATTGGTAAGTCTGTTCCTCACAAGTCTGTCCCGCAAATTGCCACATCGTCTGAACGATACCAAAGGATTGGACCTTGTCCTGTCAGATAAAGCCGGATCATTCTTCAAAATATGCCAATTTCTGCAAAGAGCAGTTCTAATGGCACGCTCCAGAGGTCCAAATTTAAAATTAAAGACAAACCTACCCAAATTGTCAACACATTGTACAAGGTTGTTCAGAAAGCCGACGGCATCAAACTCCCTTCTTCATTATCAAAGTGCCCACCCCCTCCACATTAAGACGGGTTTGCCCTACAGTCAATTCCTGAGAGTACGTAGAGCAAACAGTTCAGAGGAATCTTTTCTTCAACAATCTCAGGAGTTGAAGATTAGATTGCATCAAAGAGGTTACCCAAAAAAACTGATTGATTCAGCCTGTGAGAGAGCTAGATCAGACGGCGCCACGTCTGTCCGTAAAAACCGCACTGGAAAATGTGTTGACAATTTGGGTAGGTTTGTCTTTAATTTTAAATTTGGACCTCTGGAGCGTGCCATTAGAACTGCTCTTTGCAGAAATTGGCATATTTTGAAGAATGATCCGGCTTTATCTGACAGGACAAGGTCCAATCCTTTGGTATCGTTCAGACGATGCGGCAATTTGCGGGACAGACTTGTGAGGAACAGACTTACCAATTCGACAACCTGGCTAGACAAATGCTGCCCACCAGGGAATTACCGGTGTGGTCAGTGTCGTTTTTGCAGCCAGCATTTAAAAGGTCGCTCCGTACAAGTCGGCCCGCACTTGCACACTGTCCATCAATTCATCTCATGCAAAACCAAGTTTGTGGTCTATGTGGTGCTCTGCCCTTGTGGCAGGTTCTACATAGGCAAGACTATAAGATGTTTATATGTGCGATTCAGGGAACATTACAGTTCAATAACATCAGGGAAAGGTTCTCCCAGATTAATTTCCCATATCCAGGATTGTCATGATGGTGACCCCGACGTTTTGCGTTTTGCCGGCCTTAAAAAGGTCTCCCTCCCTTTGAAGGGGGGCGACCTGCACAAATTGTTGCTACAAGAGGAGGCTAGGTTAATTATTAATTATGGGGCACAGGGCCCCCAAGGGTTAAACGATCGTGTGGATCTATCTGTGTTCCTATGATAGTTCTGCCTGTCCACCACCCATTGCTTCATTTTATTCAAGTGTGTCTTTTTACATGTTTAATATGTGTTCCTATGATAGTTCTGCCTGTCTATCATCCGTTGCTTCATTTTATTCAAGTGTGTTCTTTCACATGTTTAAAATTTGTTGTAAATTCATGCATGGAAATGGATACATGTATTTTATATGCATACACAAATCTCCTATTTGTTTTTATGTGGTCTGGGGCAATCTGTGAGCACTCCTTTAAAAGGGGTGTAGCCGTAGCTCCACATGTGGACCTGTGGAAGCCCAATTTGGGCGAAACAGCTGTCGTCCATTCTTGAGGAGCCAGCTCACAGTGTGTCTCCAGCCCTCCACTCTGCACGTGTTTGAATAAAGAAATCCTTCACAGCGGATTGAGTGCGGTCTCTTTCTACTCTCACGCTACAACCATACTTTCTTCAGCATTGAGGACACAATCCTGACCAAAACCCCCAACTTATCTTGCTGAAATGCAGCCACAAATTTGCAGGACCCCCAGCATGCTTCACTGTTTTTGCAGACCCTTATTATTGTGCCGCTCTCCAAACTTTTGGGTGTCATGTGATGTTCTGCTCTGCACTCGCTAGGTGGTATGATGGTGTCAGACTCCATTCACACTGCAGAGTCTGACAGGGACCCTGATGTCTCAGTTGTCCAGTCAGAGCTGGGCGTCGGCTGTTTCTCGTTCACTGCTCATCAGTCCAGCAGGAGTTACGGCCTGGTTCATTAATCGTTGGTTAATGTCATAATTGTCCTGACTGTTGGGTGCTAGCAAAGTGCTGTTTGTGACAATGTGATATAAATTTATCCTTTCATTTACATTTCATTTTGTTAATTAATAAAAATAAACTCTTAACAGGTTTGCGTGACCCAGGTTCTGTAATTTTCTTTTGTTATTCCTTTTTATTTTATGTAATTGTATATGTTGCATTGTTTTGTCCCTGTTGTAACATATTTTCAATATTTTTATAAACACTGCATACTTTTTGGATTAAAAATATAAAATGTAGTAGCTTTGTTCCTCTTGCTCTATAAACGGCTCTCCGAAGCCGTACGCTACCAGTAACAGTGTCCAATTGGTCTGTATAAACGATTGGCGGTAGCAGCTAGTAGTTGCTTTTGTTATTGTGGGGTTGGCAGTGACCAAATTGAGCTATTATATATATATATATATATATACTTCATCCTTTAGAATCGGTTGTTTATATACTATACCTTCACTGTGCGCTCACGAATAATGGTAGTGGAAAAAACACGGCCTGGTTCATTAATCATTGGTAATTTCATAATTGTCCTGACTCTTGGGGGTAGCAAAGTGCTTTTTGTGACAATTTGATGTAAATTTCTCCTTTCATTTACTTTTAATTTTTTTTATTGATAAAAATAAATTCTTAACAGGTTTGCGTGACCCAGGTTTTGTAATTTTCTTTTGTTGTTCCTTTTTATTTTATGTAATTGTATATGTTGCATTGTTTTGTCCCTGTTGTAACATCTTTTCAATATTTTTATAAACACTGCGCACTTTTTGGACTAAATATATAACATGTACTAGCTTTGTTCCTCTTGCTCTATAACGCGCATCCCTGAAGCCATATGCTACTGTTAACAGTGTCCAATCGGCATGTATAAATGATTGGAGGTGGTAGCTAGTAGTTGCTTTTGTTATTATGTTGGCAGTGTCCATACGTTGGAAGCATACAGATGCAGTAAGATCCCTTTTACATCTTTGGGTACCATATTTGTACAACTAGAAGATTATCCAAGGGTGGGGTCAAACCAAGCCTGAGAAATATTCTGATGAACGAGGCATTGAGAGGGGCCCAACAATCCGCACCTCTGTAAATGAGCCCATATTACTTCAAGTGCATTTTAACGAGGCTCTTGGCAGAGCTAATTTCCTCGAATCCTCAAATTACCATATATATTTAATGTTAGGCAAAGTTTTCTGTGGTCCCTCCAGTCTGCAGAGGAAATACCCGGGCACAATTACTCAATTACCACGCTAGCGACAATTACAGCCGCTATTTCCACTTGTATCGCTTTCACCATGTTAACGGCTCTCAGTAAAATCCTCATTAACTCCCGGTCACTTTCATTTAGGAGTTTCTAAATTCAATTTATAAAAAAAAGGTAGAAATCATCTGGATTTTTATTTCATGAGAGCCGAGAACCCAGACATGGCCGACAATGTAAATAAAATATAAATACTACATACATAAAATATAAATAGAGGTTCCACATTTTGGCAGTAGATGTAAAGAAATTTGCTAATGTTTCTGTGATTGAGAATATTGTTAAATCACTAATTTGTAACTTAAAAGTTTCCAGATTGATACAAAACTTGGAATTGTTACAACTGGGAACGCCCTTTATATGATATGCACCATCAGAAAAAGGCTTGTTGGGTAAATCGGGTGGGGGGGGGGGGGGGTTGGAGAGGAGTAGGGGGTTACATGTCTTTTTACAGGTTTTGTAAATTTTTATTTTTTTTATCTGACTGTCCAAATAGCAAATAAGTCAGTAAAGTCATCTTACAAGCAGAGGGCAGGGTCAGTAGAGTCATCTCATTCTCATTAGAGGATAGAGTCATCTTAAAAATAGAGGGCAGGGTTAGTAGAGTCATCTCATTCTCATTAGAGGGTAGAGTCATCTTAAAAATAGAGGGCAGGGTGAGTAGAGTCATCTCATTATCATAAGACGGTAGAGTCATCTTAAAAATAGAGGGCTGGGTCAGTAGAGTCATCTCATTCTCATTAGAGGGTAGAGTCATCTTAAAAATAGAGGGCAGGGTCAGTAGAGTCATCTCAATCTCATTAGAGGGTAGAGTCATCTTAAAAATAGAGGGCAGGGTGAGTAAAGTCATCTCAATCTCATTAGAGGGTAGAGTCATCTTAAAAATAGAGGGCAGGGTCAGCAGAGTCATCTCAATCTCATTAGAGGGTACAGTCATCTTAAAAATAGAGGGCAGGGTCAGTAGAGTCATCTTATTCTCATTAGAGGGTAGAGTCATCTTAAAAATAGAGGGCAGGGTCAGTAGAGTCATCTTATTCTCATTAGAGAGTAGAGTCATCTTAAAAATAGAGGGCAGGGTCAGTAGAGTCATCTCATTCTCATTAGAGAGTAGAGTCAGTAGCATCATCTTACAAATAGAGGGCAGGGTCATAAGAGTCATCTTATTATCACAAGAGAGCAGAGTCAGTAGAGACATCATATAAACAGAAGGCAGGGTCAACAGAGGTATCTTTTTATCATAAGCGAGTAGAGTCATCATATAAACAGAAGGCAGAGTCATCTCCTTACACACAGAGGGCAGGGTCAGCAAAGTCATCTGACTATCATTAAAGGGCATAGTAGGTAGAGTTAAATTACAAATAGAGGGTGGGGTCAGAAGAGTCATCTTATTATCATAAGAGAGCAGAGTCAGTAGAATCATCAAATCAGCAGAAGACAGTCATTACCTTATAAACAGATGGCAGGGTCAGTAGAGTCATCTCACGATCATTAGAGAGTAGAGTCAGCAGAGTCATCTTATTATTTTTAGACAGTGGTTTCAGCAAATTCATCTTATTTTCCTAAAAATAAGCCAGGTCAGCAGAGTCATCTCACTATCAAAGGAGGGCAGAGTTATCTTACAATTAGAGGGCAGGGTCAGAAGAGTCCTTTTTTTTATTATAAGAGGGCAGAGTCAGTAGAGTTATCATATAAACAGAAGGTAGCATCATCTCCTTATAAACAGAGGGCAGGGTCAACAGAGTCATCTCACTAACATTAGAGAGTAGAGTCAGCAGGGTCATCTTATTATTTTAGACAGTGGTTTCAGCAGAGTCATCTTATTTTCATTAAAATCCAGGTCAGCAGAGTCATCTTATTACCAGTAGAGGACAGAATCAGTAGTCATCCTATAAATAGAGAACAGGCTCAGCAGAATCATCTCAAAGGAGAGTCAGTAGAGTCATCATACTAAAAAGGGGCAGGGTCAGCAGGGTCATCTCATTTTCATTAATAAGCAGGGTGTCAAGCTGCCACCAGGGGGAGCCGAAGCCCTGCAGCAGAAGACAGTAAACGAATCAACGAGAACCAGGAAGTAAATACACAGTGTTTTTGTACACTGCCTCACAGCACAGCGGGGGAGCAGAGCTGCGAGGCGTGCGAGGAATGGTCAGGCGGGCCGGGAAAAGCACAGTAGGGGCAGAAGGAGGACCGGAGAAAAGAACAGAAGCGGAGTCAAGGTCAGGCCGAGGGCAGTAACATAGGAAGCAACCGAGTGGGGAGGTAGGAGAGGGGACAGAGGACTGGAGGGACAACCAGGGCACGGAACACAGACAGGAACAGATGGATCAGGATATCACTCACAGGACCAGCAATCACAGGAAAAGCAGCGCTAAGCTTATAGCCGGCGCTGGTTCACTGGAAATGTTAGCTTGTAAGGAATCCAGGCTCCGAAAGTGAGGCCCGAGAGAAGGCTCCACAGGGCCGGCTCCAGGTTTTTGTGGGCCCCGGGCGGAAGAGTCCCAGTGGGCCCCATCCACACGCAGACACACATACGTACACATACATATACATATTTAACGACAAACTCACAAAAATACATATAGAACTGACACATCTATACAGTCATATACACTGACATACATAGATACACATCATACATGCATACAGGCACACACAGCTCTGCTGCATACATAAATACAGACACAGCGCTGCTACATACATACACACATAGCTCTGCTACATACACACATAGCTCTGCTACATACATACACACATAGCTCTGCTATATACATACAGACACAGCGCTGCTACATACATACACACATAGCTCTGCTATATACATACACACCTAGCTCTGCTATATACATACACACATAGCTCTGCCACATACACACATAGCTCTGCCACATACACACATAGCTCTGCCACATACATACACACATAGCTCTGCCACATACATACACACATAACTCTGCTATATACATACACACATAGCTCTGCTATATACATACACACCTAGCTCTGCTATATACATACACACATAGCTCTGCCACATACACACATAGCTCTGCCACATACACACATAGCTCTGCCACATACATACACACATAGCTCTGCCACATACATACACACATAACTCTGCTATATACATACACACATAGCTCTGCTATATACATACACACCTAGCTCTGCTATATACATACACACATAGCTCTTCCACATACACATAGCTCTGCCACATACATACACACATAGCTCTGCCACATACACACATAGCTCTGCCACATACATACACACATAGCTCTGCTATATACATACACACATAGCTCTGCTATATACATACACACATAGCTCTGCCACATACATACACACATAGCTCTGCCACATACATACACACATAGCTCTGCTACATACACACATAGCTCTGCCACATACATACACACATAGCTCTGCTATATACATGCACACATAGCTCTGCTATATACATGCACACATAGCTCTGCTATATACATGCACACATAGCTCTGCTATATACATGCACACATAGCTCTGCTATATACATGCACACATAGCTCTGCTATATACATGCACACATAGCTCTGCTATATACATACACACATAGCTCTGCTATATACATACACACATAGCTCTGCTATATACATACACACATAGCTCTGCTATATACATACACACATAGCTCTGCTATATACATACACACATAGCTTTGCTATATACATACACACCTAGCTCTGCTATATACATACACACCTAGCTCTGCTATATACATACACACCTAGCTCTGCTATATACATACACACCTAGCTCTGCTATATACATACACACATAGCTCTGCTATATACATACACACATAGCTCTGCTATATACATACACACATAGCTCTGCTATATACATACACACATAGCTCTGCTATATACATACACACCTAGCTCTGCTATATACATACACACATAGCTCTGCTATATACATACACACATAGCTCTGCTATATACATGCACACATAGCTCTGCTATATACATGCACACATAGCTCTGCTATATACATACAGACACAGCGCTGCTACATACATACACACATAGCTCTGCTATATACATACACACATAGCCCTGCTATATACATACACACATAGCTCTGCTATATACATACACACCTAGCTCTGCTATATACATACACACATAGCTCTGCTATATACATACACACCTAGCTCTGCTATATACATACACACCTAGCTCTGCTATATACATACACACCTAGCTCTGCTATATACATGCACACATAGCTCTGCTATATACATACACACATAGCTCTGCTATATACATACACACATAGCTCTGCTATATACATACACACATAGCTCTGCTATATACATACACACCTAGCTCTGCTATATACATACACACATAGCTCTGCTATATACATACACACATAGCTCTGCTATATACATGCACACATAGCTCTGCTATATACATACACACATAGCTCTGCTATATACATACAGACACAGCGCTGCTACATACATACACACATAGCTCTGCCACATACACACATAGCTCTGCTATATACATACACACATAGCTCTGCCACATACACACATAGCTCTGCCACATACACACATAGCTCTGCCACATACATACACACATAGCTCTGCCACATACATACACACATAACTCTGCTATATACATACACACATAGCTCTGCTATATACATACACACCTAGCTCTGCTATATACATACACACATAGCTCTGCCACATACACACATAGCTCTGCCACATACACACATAGCTCTGCCACATACATACACACATAGCTCTGCCACATACATACACACATAACTCTGCTATATACATACACACATAGCTCTGCTATATACATACACACCTAGCTCTGCTATATACATACACACATAGCTCTTCCACATACACATAGCTCTGCCACATACATACACACATAGCTCTGCCACATACACACATAGCTCTGCCACATACATACACACATAGCTCTGCTATATACATACACACATAGCTCTGCTATATACATACACACATAGCTCTGCCACATACATACACACATAGCTCTGCCACATACATACACACATAGCTCTGCTACATACACACATAGCTCTGCCACATACATACACACATAGCTCTGCTATATACATGCACACATAGCTCTGCTATATACATGCACACATAGCTCTGCTATATACATGCACACATAGCTCTGCTATATACATGCACACATAGCTCTGCTATATACATGCACACATAGCTCTGCTATATACATACACACATAGCTCTGCTATATACATACACACATAGCTCTGCTATATACATACACACATAGCTCTGCTATATACATACACACATAGCTCTGCTATATACATACACACATAGCTCTGCTATATACATACACACCTAGCTCTGCTATATACATACACACCTAGCTCTGCTATATACATACACACCTAGCTCTGCTATATACATACACACCTAGCTCTGCTATATACATACACACCTAGCTCTGCTATATACATATACACATAGCTCTGCTATATACATACACACATAGCTCTGCTATATACATACACACATAGCTCTGCTATATACATACACACATAGCTCTGCTATATACATACACACATAGCTCTGCTATATACATGCACACATAGCTCTGCTATATACATGCACACATAGCTCTGCTATATACATGCACACATAGCTCTGCTATATACATACACACATAGCTCTGCTATATACATACACACATAGCTCTGCTATATACATACACACATAGCTCTGCTATATACATACACACATAGCTCTGCTATATACATACACACATAGCTCTGCTATATACATACACACATAGCTCTGCTATATACATACACACCTAGCTCTGCTATATACATACACACCTAGCTCTGCTATATACATACACACCTAGCTCTGCTATATACATACACACCTAGCTCTGCTATATACATACACACATAGCTCTGCTATATACATACACACCTAGCTCTGCTATATACATACACACATAGCTCTGCTATATACATACACACCTAGCTCTGCTATATACATACACACATAACTCTGCTATATACATACACACATAGCTCTGCTATATACATACACACCTAGCTCTGCTATATACATACACACATAGCTCTGCTATATACATACACACATAGCTCTGCTATATACATACACACCTAGCTCTGCTATATACATACACACCTAGCTCTGCTATATACATACACACCTAGCTCTGCTATATACATACACACATAGCTCTGCTATATACATACACACCTAGCTCTGCTATATACATACACACCTAGCTCTGCTATATACATACACACATAGCTCTGCTATATACATACACACCTAGCTCTGCTATATACATACACACCTAGCTCTGCTATATACATACACACATAGCTCTGCTATATACATACACACCTAGCTCTGCTATATACATACACACATAGCTCTGCTATATACATACACACCTAGCTCTGCTATATACATACACACCTAGCTCTGCTATATACATACACACCTAGCTCTGCTATATACATACACACATAGCTCTTCCACATACACATAGCTCTGCCACATACATACACACATAGCTCTGCCACATACACACATAGCTCTGCCACATACATACACACATAGCTCTGCTATATACATACACACATAGCTCTGCTATATACATACACACATAGCTCTGCCACATACATACACACATAGCTCTGCTATATACATACACACATAGCTCTGCTACATACACACATAGCTCTGCTATATACATACACACCTAGCTCTGCTATATACATACACACCTAGCTCTGCTATATACATACACACATAGCTCTGCTATATACATACACACCTAGCTCTGCTATATACATACACACATAGCTCTGCTATATACATACACACATAGCTCTGCTATATACATACACACATAGCTCTGCTATATACATACACACCTAGCTCTGCTATATACATACACACCTAGCTCTGCTATATACATACACACCTAGCTCTGCTACATACAGACAGAGACAGACACGCGCGGCTCCGGGGGGGGCATAAATCGGGGGGTGGGGAGGGCACATACCGCTCAGGTCACGGTGGAGAGGGGGCCCACACAGCGCCGGAGGGACACGCTGTGCTGGGGGTCGCTGGCTGGCACTGCAACTCTCATCTGTGGGACTGAGCAGGATGCCGGTCTGTAGCTCCGCCCACAGATGAAGTTCAAACCAGGAAGTCTGCGCGCCTTAAAGAGACGGCGCCGCAGATTCCTGCCGAGGACTGCGGTCCCCGGAATTTGGCCCGGGGACCGCAGAACTAAGGAGAGTGGGCCCCGGCCAAGGTGCACCAGAGCTGACGAGGCCGAGTGGGCCCCCCCGGCTCTCCAGGGCCCCGGCATTTGCCCGGGTATGCCGGGTGCTGACGCCGGCACCCCCTAGCCATGTGGACGGGGAGGCGAACCATCATACAGGGTCAGCAGATTCATCTTGTAATTACAAGATGTTTGATCAGAGTCATCTCATTTTAATTAGAGGGTAGAGTCAGTAGAGTCTTCTTATAAACAAAAGGCAGCGTCACCTCCTTATAAATAGAGGGCAGGGTCAGCAGAGTCATCTCATTATAAAAGAGAGTTAATAGAGTCATCATACAAACAGTGGGCAAAGTTAACAGCGTTATCTCATTTTCATTAAAAGCAGGGTCCGCAGAGTCATTTTATAATCACTAGATGGTTGGATCAGCAGAGTCATCTTATTATCATTAAAAGACAGAGTCATCAGATTCAACTGATTATCATTAGAGGGCAGAGTCAGTAGAGTCATCTTACAAAAAGAGGGCAGGGTCAGAGGAGTTATCTCATGACCATTAGAGGGAAGAGTCAGTAGAGTCATGACATAAACTGAAGGTAGAGTCATCTCATTATGCACAGAAAGCAGGGTCAGCAGAGTCATCTTATCATTAGAAAGGATAGTCCGTAAAGTCAATATACTAAAAGAGGGCAGAGTCCTCTTTTTTTCCATTAAAAGACAGAGTCATCAAATTCAACTGAATTGAATTTCGCGGGAGTCCCCTTAACCGTCTGTGAGACTTATTGTCGACATTAACCATAGCGGCAAAACCCACCTTACCCCCTCCTCTATGAGAAGAATCAGATGCGGAATGGCAGGAGGAAAGAATGGCTTTCATGGACTGGACTGACATTAGGCTGGGCTGTGCTGGAATGAACTGTAATACTGTCATGGGGTGTAAGGGGATAACAGGGGGCTGTGGCTCTTGGACTATCCCTCAGGCTAGGGGGACTAGCTGTCCCTAGTCCCAGAGATACCTCTAGTGGTGAAGTCTGGGCCGCCTTCCTTACCCTGCTTCTGCCAAGCCCTGACCTTTACCCCCAGTCCCCCAACCAAGGGGAGGACTGGGGCAGGAGTGGTTGAACCCACAGATACAGACAAATGGGGAAACCAAAAACTCTATCTCACAGCTAGCAGACACAGAGATAAAAGACAATACGTGATAAGGAGGAAATAAAGAGCAGGGAAGAAATAACTAGATAAGAGGATATAATATAAGAGGATTTCCACAGCACACGAAGCAGCACATAATAAATCAAAAGCAACTAGAACACAACAGCACACGGACCAATTTAGCAAAAGCTATAGTTGGCATGGGAAGACAGGCTCCACCATCTTAAAGTAGATCCAATAAGTATCCAGCAGGCTAGCAGAGAATGACTTCTGATAGCCCGAGTATGAATGCGCACAGCTGGTCGACACCTGAGTCTGTCTGTGCAAATCAGAAGCAAAAGAGAAGGCATAGTAGAAAAGCTCACGGGGTAGGAATACTTTTTCAAGGCACTATATCTATACTGTGCCCCACTATCTTTTCACTTTTTTGTGCAGTCTATGATCCACCAATTGTCCTTACATCTATATCTGCCCAGTAGTGAAAGCGATAAGATATTTTATATGACACTTGAATTTTGGAAGCAAAGCTCCTTAGTGTGAACAGTAGCTGGAGTCAGGGGCGCAGGTGACAGGTTTAACAGGATCATGAAGAGACACTGCCAAAATGTCATGTGTGATATTCCCTGCAGGCATTAAGCAGACATCTGACCACGATCAAAGACAATGTATAAGAAAAGGATAAAAGCAATACCTTTATAACAGGAACAGCGCCACTCATGAGTACAGGTAGTACGTGGTATTACAACTCAATGCTATTTATT
Source organism: Anomaloglossus baeobatrachus (assembly GCF_048569485.1). NCBI lineage: Eukaryota > Metazoa > Chordata > Amphibia > Anura > Aromobatidae > Anomaloglossus > Anomaloglossus baeobatrachus. The sequence continues at coordinate 562,166,772 of NC_134358.1, read as the reverse complement.
TAAATAGTCAGACAAGACCATTGGCAGGCAGGACAGGCAGGTAATTACCAACTACCTGCCAGTAAGGTCCTAGCTCCATAGCCAAAAAACTTGAAAGTCACAGATAACCCCTTTAAGAAAAGAACATCAGTCATTAAAATGTATCAACCACTGAGGACTCTGAACTTTTTGAAATTTGAAAAGAAATTCTGATGAAACCTGAGACTCCTCCACTTTTCTAGAAGTATAACCACTACTTTCATCGTCATCATCATCATCGTGCCTTCACTGCTACAAGGTGTCAGTATCATTAGGAGTCAGTAACGCCACTTGAGTTTCTCCATCCCAAAAGAAATGGACACGTTGTTCCCCCCGCGCTAACACTGGAGCAGTGTAATCTGGAGGTGAGAACGCTCATTCACCGCGGCGCGGCTGTTAATAAATCACTTTGTGGCCGTGGAGCATAATCTGCTCCTTGTTCTTGATGCCTCCAGTGCCCGTGTTGGCTTTAGTCATGGAATTTGTCATTTTCATTTTTTTGACCCTCGCTGATCTAACAAGCGCTCTCCTCTCACCATCTCAACGTGTGAGGTTCCGATTACACCATCTTACAAGGAGAAGCAGGATTCAAGGCAATGAAGAGCGAGAAATTCCAAATGTCGTGCTTTGTGAGATGAGCAGGGAGGTTTACTTATTGATTTGTAACTTTTCTGCTCAAAACTTTATGGTGTTTTTTTTTGTGGACTATCAGTGTCCACAACTACCGTGTTTCCCCAAAAATAAGATGTACCCTGAAAATATTCCCTAGCTTTATTCTGTAGGATTTCTGGAGCATGGGTGAAATATAAGCCCTAGTTACAGTCAGGATTGACATTAGGGGGAGTCATACTGTTACGGGATCCTTCTCCGATATCACACAATGAACAGAGCAAGAGATGAGGGAGCAAATCAAAGTTCCTTTATTCCATGCAATCCAGAAGGTTCATAAAAATAATCCACCATACAGAGGCTAAAATAGTCCAGGAACACAGATATAGTCCAGTAAGGGATAAATGTCCAGGTCTCTCTGGGGAGCCTCAGCTTCTCCCACAGAGGATAAATCGGTCACAATCCTCCAGTAGTCTTTTTCCAGGGAAATCGGCGTTTCTCAACGGCACTTTGGGGTGCTGCCTGTAGCCACAGCTTCTTCCCCAGAGGATGAATCTTCCTGCTTCTCTTGTAGTTCCCAGCCAGACTGACTAATCTCCAGGTAAAACTGAGAGTTTAGGTGGATCCCAGGCACCCTCCCCCAGACTTAGTGACAAAAATCTGGTAGGGGGTAATTAAACCTGCAAATAGGACAATGTACACACAAGGAATATAGAATGGACAGAGCAGCACACTTAAAATACGAACCTACACAAAATTATACACAACATCCCATATTCCACCATCACACATACTATGCAATTTCTCAGCTCCCCCACTCTCTTAGGGACCCCATTATTTTCATTCCAAGGTTAAGATTGCTTAAGGACCTTTGATGACATCACAGTCATTTGACCAAAGGTCTCTTAATTGCAAGAGTGTAAAAAAACTGAACAGGAGAAAAACTGGAATGCAGGACTGGAATTAGGGAGAAGGGGGTACAAATTGGGCAATTTCACAAGGACTCCATTCTTCTACGGACCCCAGCATTTATAACCTGAATAAAAGACTGGTTAAGGACCTCTGTGACATCACAGTCATGTAACCAAAGGTCTCTTAATTGCAGGAGTCTAAAAGAACTGGACAGGAGACAAACTGGTGTGCAGGACTGGTGTGAGGGGAGGGGAGAGCAAACTGAGCAATTTCACAGGGCCTCCAATCTCTTAGTGGCCCCAGCATTTATATCCTGATTATAAGACTACTTAAGGATCTTTGTGATGTCACAGTCATGTGACCAAAGGTATCTTAATTGCAGAAGCCTAAAATATCTGAACAGGAGACAAACCGGTGTGCAGGACTGGTGTTAGGGAGAAGGGAGAACAAACTGGGCAATTTCACAGGGCTTGCATTCTACTTGGGACCCCAGCATTTATATCCTGTTTATAAGAGTACTTAAGGACCTTTGTGACATCGCAGTCATGTGACCAAAGGTCTCTTAATTGCAGGAGTCTAAAGCTGAAAACAGGCAAGTATGTACAGTATGTGCAGTGTGTGTGTGTGTATAGATATCAATAATAGGGGTGCCCCCATGCCGTTTTTTAAAGTTATTTATTTAAATAATTTAACAAAACCGCCATGTGATCCTCTCTATTTTTGCTAACTGATAACCAGCCAAGGCAAAGCAGACAGCTGAGGGTTGCAGCCTGTAGTTGTTGGCTTTACCTGAGCTGGTTATCAAAAATAGGTGGGAGCCCACTCCATATTTTTATATATCCTATCCACATTTAGTTGCAGGACAATTGTTCTGATCTTACCCCCTTTTTGCTTCCTTTTGCAGCCCCCTAGCCCTTAATACGACCATTTTACAGCCATATTAAAACACCAAAGTTCAAGTTCCCATTGATTTATGTGAGGTCCGGGGCGAAGTTTTGGTCAAGTTCTGGTACCAAATTGAGCTTTTAACTAAAGTCCGTCTGAGACTGGAGAACCTGAACATTCACGAGTCTGCTCATCCCCAGCCACGGCTTACTGTGAGCAGGCTCTTCAATAAAAAAAAGAGTACAATTGACATGTCTATTTTATAAAAAAAAAAAAAAAAGGTACAATTTAGATTTTTGGCATAATCATAACCTGTGATATACATTTTAACATTAAATAAAATAATTGGGATCAGCATAACCGTAAAAAACAATTAAACATCTCTTTTCAGCACTTTATTCCTTATTAAGTTATACAATAAAATTCAAAGCGCTATATTTAATATAAAAATTATATAAAAATAAGCTGTAAATTAAAAATATAAGTTAATTTAAATACTAACATAACAGTACAGTAACCCTAGAAAGCATCAAAAGATACATCTTGTATGGAAAAAAACCCCAGAAATTACAAGTCAACATTCATATAAAAGTCCCAAAAATTATGAACTTCAGAATGTTGAAATGCAAAATAGAAATATGATCTTTATGGCCTGATATTCCAAGACTGAGGCATTATTATCCTTCCTAAACATCAAACCCTCTGCTTGAAAAAAAAGGGGAACACTTTTAATTTGATTTTCCTTCTTAAATCCTTTTGGTGACTGTCACAGAAGAACCAAATAAATAAGATGAAAAAATAAATCAATAAATATAGACATATAGGTGAGAGTTTTGATAAACATTTGGTCACATTGTTTTCATGAAGCTATTAGATGCTACAAAGTTGTCCATAGATGACAATTCCACTTTGAGTCTATAAAAGCGATATCTCAAGATTGATAAATTCTCCTGCATGAGACAAAGTATCAAGCCCTAAAACTACGATAAGTGTACGACCGAGTCCACATGTTTACACTTTCACATCGGTGAATTTTTTGGGGCTTTCATCTTCCCATGAGATTGGATTTTCCCAGGGATACATCATGTTTCCATTTTCTCAACTGCTTTTTCGCTCACTTTGTTTATTTCCATATGATGTAAATGCAGAAGGAAGATAAATTAATAGAAAAAGTTACAAAGTGTCGTTAGAATAAGTTTACTCCGTTGGGGACTTAACAGGAAATAAATGAAAACAGCAGAGACCCCAGAAGCCGTAGAAAGTATGGGAGGTCTGTTCTCATTCATTGGAAATAAACTCAGGTAGCAAATCTCATGTATCAATATTCATCTAATCAAAACATCATCAGAAAATATGGATTTGTTTTCTCTTTTATGCAAGGTCTGTTATATTTAAGAATGTAACAATTTATGTAAAGTAGAATATAATATTGACTCCTATTAAAAAATAATAAAAAAAAATATATATATATATATGATAACTAATATAATACTGCATTCTATATTTTAGATTTTACTATAATTAAAATACCTCCTATCGAAATCTTGTTATATACAAGAATATAACTATTATAGTACTGCTCCTATGTACAAGAATATAACTACTATAAGGCCTAAACCACACGGCGAGAAAATCGGTGCAAGTGGAGTGCGATAAAACATCGCATTCCCCTCGGCCCAATTCTAGCCTGTGTGTCAGCGCACATGAGCGATTATTTTCTCAGCCCTAATCGGACTGAGAAAACAATCGCAGCATGCTGCGATTGTAATCCGAGACTCTTTCTCTCGCACCCATTCAAGTGAATGGGGCGAGAGAAAAATCGCACTGCACTCGCGGTACACCGGTGTACTGCCAGTGCAATGCGAGAATGGTAATAGCCGGCTACGCAGGAGAGAGGGAGAGAAATCCCTTCCTCCCCTCCTGATCGCCACCCCGCCCCCCGCAGCTGAGGTCTGCTCGCACGAACGGACCTCAGTTGCAAAGACACACGCATGACACTCAGCTCTGCTGTACTGCCAGCACGAGCCGAGTGTCATGCAAGTGGATCGCAGTAGTCCCCGTGTGGCCCCAGCCTAATACTGCGTAAAGCAGAGTTAGGTTATAAAAAAAATAGCTCAAGATCTGAACATCTCATGGAGCACTGTTCAATCCATCATCCAAAAACTGAAGGAGTACGGCACAACTGCAAATCTACCAAGACACAGCCGTCTACCGAAACAGACATCCTAAGAAGGAGAGCACTAATTAGGGAAGCAGCCAAGAGGCCCTTGGTCACTGGTGGAGGAGCCACAGAAATCACGGCTTACGGAGGAGAATCTGTCCGTAGGACAACTATTAGTCATATACTACACAAATCTGGCCTTTTTTGGAAGAGTGGAAAAATGAAAGCCATTTTTGAACGCAAGAAGATATAAGAAATCCCATTTTTCAGTTAGTAAAAAGCCAAGTTGGGGACACAGTGATCATGTTGGAGAAGGTGCTCTGATCAGATGAGACCAAAGGAGAAATATTGGGTTTAAATCCAAAACACTATCTGTGGCAGAAAACCTACACTGCACATCACCCTGAAAACACCATCCCCACCGTCACACATGGTGGAGGCAGCATCCTGTTGTGGGTAGAATTTTCTTCGGCAGGGGCAAGGAAGCTGGTCAGACGTGATGGGAAGAGGCTGCAGAAGACTTGAGACTGGGGTGTAGGTTCACTGTGAGGTAAAGCCTGGGATATGAAGAGGAATTATGACGAGAAGTCATAATTGCTCTCATCACTCCCTGGCAGTGCCCCCCTCCCTTCTTGTCTCAGATGTCCAGCATCTGTGAAGGTGTCACACCTCCAGCAGCCATCTCCTGTGATATGGAGATTAGTGTTCCCTCAGGCCTCTAAACCAAAGAGAGAGAGGAAGAGCCCCTGGGAGCTGTGTCCGCTCATCAAAGAAAGTGGACAGTGACCTGACAACACCCTTTTGAGGCAATCACCACAGGAGAGCATACTGCTGGCTCCGTAATATCATACCCAGTTATGATATTACCGTGCGTCTCAGCCATACACCCCCTACATCGTTAGGATCGGGACTTCGAGCCGAATCTGGGCATATCATCGGAGTGTATATGGCACCCTGGGGCGGCGAGATATAGAGAACTGCTAGTAGGAGTCCGGTAAATGAGTCGTGCTTGGACTCAAAATGCAGAGGGGACCCGGGCGGATCTGATGGCACCAGAACCATCCCGATCGGACCTCCCAGTCCGGAGTTGCAGGTAATAGCCCCTTTTGGGATATTACTGTGACTCCATGCCAGGGGTGGAGCAGTGTTCCCTGTGAGGTCACTAAGGTAGGAGGGGACCTGGATTTGCCCAGGTTGATAACCCTACTTCGGCCATTTTCCAAGGTTCTTCTCGCTGGGGGCACGTGCAGGAAACATCTGTGGGAGTTCCTGGAAACCTGGTCTACAGCGCCCCCCTGTGGCCAGACGCAACAAGGTAACTGCTGGAACTGTGTATGCCTGTTTGTAACCCATGCTTTGATTGTAACTGTACTCTGACATATGTATATTCTGTAGATTCCCTATTGTATATATTGTAGTTTCTAGTGTGCTTTAGGCGATTAAATTATATAATTAATCCTGGGCTGTTCTGTTATCTCGATCTTGAATCCCACGTCTGTGTGTTCGGCTAATAGTTACCGTGAAGCGGTTGGTGGCAGCGAGTTGTGCCAAGGATTATTGTGGGGAGGCCAGTGAGATTCGGGAAGATATTATATATTCCGCCCGCGGAGGTCGGGGGAATATATACCCTACTCTCACCGGGGACCCTTCAATAATCGGCATAAGTAGTATAGCGGCCTCCTTGCTTATTGTCGGGCAATTCCATAATTGGCCTGACTATAAGAGGGGCGCTAGAGAGCGCGTCACGTGCTCTGTCTGTCGGTCGGGAGGTATAAAGGAGGGGTGACCCCCCACTTGTTACCCCCCGATTGTGACGTACTGGTAGCCAGCGCGGGGGATTTCTGAGTGACCCCCCCGGTGGTTTGTGACATATTGGTGGCATAGCGGTGGGATCGAGATAATAGTGTGTGTGAGTGTGAGACCCATACTCCCAGACACTAAAGACTGCCTGCAGCAGCTGTGGCTGCTGGGGTCTTCAGACTAGCTCAACACTAGAGTGTCAGAGTGCAGATACTGTAAGGTGTGTGGAGGCATCAGGTGTCAGTTCTGTGTCAGTGACCAAAGTCTGCAAGAATGGCTGATGGCACCAGGAGCAAAGCCAAAGGAATGGCCGATGCTCAGGCAGGAGCCGAAGAGAGGGAGGACGGTGCTGTGGACAGCAATGAGGAGGTTGTCCACGAGTCCTCCAGGAGCTCGACGCCAGAAAACCGTTCTGCAGAGGACAGCGCACAAGCTGGCAATTATGGACAAGATGAGGAGCAGCTCACCCAAGGTTCCTCAACGAGCCAGATGCCAGCCCTCCGCTCTGCAATGGACAGTGAAGCACCAGGCTCCGCAGCGGGCCGCAGATCACCACGTGCCATTCCACCGAGCCTGGGAGGCTCGGATAGCCTTCTTCAAATGGCTATGGCCCTTCTCCAGGCTGGAGACCGGGATACCTACGAGATACTCATGGCAGAGCGCAGGGCAGAGCGGCAGGCAGCGCGTGAAGAGCGCCAGGCAGAGCGTGACTACCAGCTGCAGCTAGCTCAGCTCCGGCCCTCATCAGCCACACGTGACCTTCAAGACACCAAACTTCCAAAGGTCCGTGTTGAGGACTTCCCAGTGCTGGAGAAGGATGGAGACTTGGACTCTTTCTTGACTGCTTTTGAGCGGACTTGCTTGCAGCACCATCTGAACAAGGACCAGTGGGCCAAATACCTGACCCCCCGTTTAAGGGGTAAGGCCCTGGATATCCTTGGGGACTTGCCTGCTGAGGCAGATCAGGGCTACGACACCATCAAGCGGGCCCTGATCCAACAGTACAACCTCACCCCGGAGTCCTACCGCAAGAAGTTCCGGAGCCTACAGAAGGGACCAAAGGACTCCTGGGCTGACCACCGGCGGGCACTTGCCCGAGCTGCCGACCACTGGACCCAAGGCCTGCAGCTTTCCACCGGACCGGAGATCCTGGACTTGTTCATCACGGAGCAACTCTTGTGGAACTGCCCTGAGGATCTCCGCCAGTTCATCCGAGACCAGAAGCCAAAGGGGTCCACGGCTACAGCTGCCCTTGCCGATGACTACACCAACAACCGGGCCCCTGAGGCCAGGAGAGCGGCCACCAGCAGCACCTGGAGAGGGGGTAAGATGAATTCTGCGACTGCCCCACCTGCCCCTAGACTGCAGGGGGTGTCCCCCTCAACTCCCCTCTCCAGGCCCGTGGCGGAACCAAGACGGTGCCACCAGTGCAACCTACCTGGACACTTCAAGGCCATGTGCCCTCAGCGTCCCAAGGCCCCGGCTCCGTCCCCGTCCCAAGGGCCGCCCAAGGTGTATTTTGTGGGTGGGGGTGGTGGTAGGTCCCTGGACAGCTTCCAACCTGTCACCGTCGGCCAGTCTGTGACCATAGGACTGCGAGACAGCGCCTCGGAAGTGACTCTGGTGCGGCCTGAGATGGTGTCCCCCCAAGACTTGATCCCTGGAAAAACCCTCGCTGTCTCCGGGATTGGAGGCATTGACCCGGCGCTGCCTGTTGCTGACATTTATGTGGACTGGGGCGCAGGGCGAGGGGTGAGGGAGGTGGGGGTAACTGATCGGATCCCTGCAAACGTGCTACTTGGGACAGATTTGGGGCAAATAACCTCCCAGTTTGGCCCCGCCCCAAAGGCTGAACCTTCAGCCAGTGCTGACGTGCCTCCGGACAATGTTAATGTGTTATCTATGAATGATGTAAGGGAGGAGGGAGTGAACTCTGATATTTCTGCTTGCACAGACACCATAGACACACACACAGCTGCAGCTGTGACAGGGGGGGGGGTCAGAGAAAGGTGTGACAATGCCTCTACAAGTAATCAGCCTGTGAGCTGGGATCTGTTGCCCTCTGCAGGGATAAGCAGAGAGCAGGGTGCTGCAGGGGGAGGACCAGTGTGTGGGGTGGGGGCTACCACAGCAAATGTGGGGTCCCCAGAGATTTCACAGCGGGGTTCTGTTGCTGCAGAGGGGGAACAGGCAGGTGAGATTGGGGCCGGTCCAGGAGCGGAAGTGCTCCCAGGTAAGATCTCGGTGCAGGGTTCCCCCACAACCGGGGTGTCAGGAAGCCAGGTAGGTCTGCCTGAACCGGCGACTTGGTCAGGAACGGAGGAGGAGCAGGCACGACCCACGGTCGCAGCGGCTGTGGCCGCTGTCACCCGCAGTGGGAGCGCTGGAAGCCAAGGGGCCTCCCGGAGGTCCGATAGCTCTTCCCCTTCTGACCAAGTGGCAGCCGAGTCAGGTGGAGGCCAGGACACAGGTCCCGGGGTACTGACCGAAGATGTGACAGTCTCGTCGATTCTGGCCACATCTGGTCAGGGGTTTCAGGCAGCGTTAGAAGCTGACGACAGCCTGAAAGCTCTAAAGGAGCAGGCGGCACAGCCTCCCTCGGACTCGGACCCGGAGCGAGTGGTCTGGGACCAAGGACGGCTGTACCGGGCCACGGTCCAGCAGGGTTCACCGGAGGCGTGGCCCAGGGACCGACAGTTGGTGGTACCCTATCCGTTCCGGACGGAGTTGTTGCGGATCGCACATGAGATTCCGATGGCCGGACACCTAGGGATCGCTAAGACCAAGGCCAGGTTAAACCAGCATTTCTACTGGCCAAAAATGGGGGCCGATGTGGCTGCCTACTGCCGTTCGTGTGAAACCTGTCAGAGAGTGGGGAAGGCGGGGCCACACCCCAAAGCCCCGCTAGTATCTCTGCCAATCATCGATGAGCCTTTCAGGAGGGTGGCTGTGGATCTGGTCGGCCCGCTGGCCATCCCCAGCAGCTCCGGGAAACGCTTCATACTGACGGTAGTGGACTATGCCACCCGGTACCCAGAAGCAGTGGCCTTGTCGTCCATTCGGGCTGACAAGGTGGCCACCGCATTGCTGGAGATTTTCTCCCGAGTGGGTTTTCCCCAGGAAATGCTCACTGACCGGGGGACCCAATTCATGTCCCAGCTGATGGAGGCCCTCTGTAAGCAAGTCCAGGTGCGACATCTGGTGGCCAGCCCGTACCATCCACAGACTAATGGCCTGTGCGAGCGGTTCAATGGCACCTTAAAGCAGATGCTTAAGATGTTGGTCGACTCCCATGGGCGTGACTGGGAGCGGTATCTCCCACACCTGTTATTTGCTTACCGGGAGGTTCCACAGGCCTCAACAGGATTCTCACCGTTTGAGCTCCTGTACGGGCGACGTGTGCGGGGCCCCCTGGCTCTGGTGAAAGAGGCTTGGGAAGGGGATTTGGCCACCCCTGGAGTGTCGGTTATCGAGTATGTCATGCGCTTCCGGGACAAAATGCAGGCCTTGACGCAACTGGTACACGACAATATGGCTCAAGCCCAGGCCGATCAGAAGCGTTGGTACGACCAGAACGCTTGTGAGAGGACCTACCAAGTGGGTCAAAAGGTGTGGGTACTGGTCCCCGTACCACAGGACAAGCTTCAGGCAGCCTGGGAAGGCCCATACCTCGTGTACCAGCAGCTCAACCCTGTGACGTACCTGGTCACCCTGGACCCTGCCCGTGGAAGGCGGAAGCCCTTCCATGTGAACATGATGAAGGCACATCATGAGCGGGAGGCATGTGCGCTCCCCGTGTGCAACCTGCCCGAGGAGGGAGAAGCGGAAACCCTCTTGGATATGCTAGCCCAGGTTAGGGCAGGCGGATCCATTGAGGATGTGGAGGTTGGCCACCAGCTCTTGGAGGACCAACGGTCCCAGCTGTGGGCCACCCTACACCCCTTCCGGGGGTTGTTTACCAACCAGCCCGGAAGGACTGACTTGGCTGTCCATCACGTGGACACTGGGGATCATCCCCCGATCCGGCGTTCAGCATATCGGGTCTCCCTGGAGGTGCAGCAACACATGCGCCAGGAGATTGACGAGATGCTGGAGCTGGGGGTGATCCAGGCATCCAACAGCGCTTGGGCCTCGCCTGTAGTCCTCGTCCCTAAGAAGGACCGAACCACTCGGTTCTGCGTGGACTACAGGGGGCTCAATGCGGTCACGGTCGCCGATGCGTACCCAATGCCACGCATCGATGACCTGCTCGATCAGTTGGCCGGGGCTCAGTACCTGACCATCATGGATCTGAGCCGGGGATATTGGCAGATCCCCCTGACTCGCAAGGCCAGGGAACGCTCTGCCTTTATTACCCCATTTGGACTGTACGAGTCCACGGTGATGCCATTCGGGATGAGGAATGCCCCTGCCACTTTCCAGCGGATGGTCAACACCCTGCTCAAGGGACTTGAAGGGTACGCGGCCGCGTACCTGGATGACATTGCCGTCTTCAGTCCCACCTGGGAGGACCACCTAGAGCATCTAGCACAGGTGCTCAGGCGGATCCACCGGGCAGGTTTGACCATCAAGCCGGGAAAGTGTCAGCTGGCCATGAGCGAGGTCCAGTACCTCGGTCACCGGGTAGGTGGGGGAACGCTGAAGCCCGAGCCTGAGAAAGTGGAGGCCATCGCATCCTGGCCCACCCCCAGGACCAAGAAGCAGGTGATGTCCTTCTTGGGGACCGCTGGGTACTATAGGAGGTTTGTTCCACGCTATAGTAGCCTGGCCAAGCCCTTGACGGACCTCACCAAGAAGAAGCTGCCCTCTGCAGTCGATTGGACAATGGACTGCGAGACAGCCTTCCAGGCCCTAAAGGACGCCCTGTCCAGCCCGCCCGTGCTACAGGCAGCCGACTTCACGCGGCCGTTTGTAGTACAGACCGACGCCAGTGACTTCGGCCTCGGTGCGGTGCTCAGCCAGGTGGACTCTGCGAGCCAAGAGCACCCAGTCTTGTACCTGAGCAGGAAGCTGTTACCAAGGGAAGTGGCCTATTCTACAATGGAGAAGGAGTGCCTGGCCATAGTGTGGGCCCTGCAGCGTCTGCAACCCTATCTATACGGGCGCCACTTCATCGTGGAGACGGACCACAATCCCCTCAGCTGGTTGCACACCGTCTCTGGGACGAATGGGCGATTGTTGCGATGGAGCCTTGCGCTCCAGCAATACGACTTCACCATTCGCCACAAAAGGGGCCGTGACCACGGTAACGCAGACGGGCTGTCCCGACAAGGAGAGGTCGCGGACGGGCGCACGGGGGAACACCGGAGGGTGCTGCCCCCTAGCGCCCTCAAAAGGGGGGAGGTGTGAGGTAAAGCCTGGGATATGAAGAGGAATTATGACGAGAAGTCATAATTGCTCTCATCACTCCCTGGCAGTGCCCCCCTCCCTTCTTGTCTCAGATGTCCAGCATCTGTGAAGGTGTCACACCTCCAGCAGCCATCTCCTGTGATATGGAGATTAGTGTTCCCTCAGGCCTCTAAACCAAAGAGAGAGAGGAAGAGCCCCTGGGAGCTGTGTCCGCTCATCAAAGAAAGTGGACAGTGACCTGACAACACCCTTTTGAGGCAATCACCACAGGAGAGCATACTGCTGGCTCCGTAATATCATACCCAGTTATGATATTACCGTGCGTCTCAGCCATACACCCCCTACATCGTTAGAATCGGGACTTCGAGCCGAATCTGGGCATATCATCGGAGTGTATATGGCACCCTGGGGCGGCGAGATATAGAGAACTGCTAGTAGGAGTCCGGTAAATGAGTCGTGCTTGGACTCAAAATGCAGAGGGGACCCGGGCGGATCTGATGGCACCAGAACCATCCCGATCGGACCTCCCAGTCCGGAGTTGCAGGTAATAGCCCCTTTTGGGATATTACTGTGACTCCATGCCAGGGGTGGAGCAGTGTTCCCTGTGAGGTCACTAAGGTAGGAGGGGACCTGGATTTGCCCAGGTTGATAACCCTACTTCGGCCATTTTCCAAGGTTCTTCTCGCTGGGGGCACGTGCAGGAAACATCTGTGGGAGTTCCTGGAAACCTGGTCTACAGCGCCCCCCTGTGGCCAGACGCAACAAGGTAACTGCTGGAACTGTGTATGCCTGTTTGTAACCCATGCTTTATCTGTAACTGTACTCTGACATATGTATATTCTGTAGATTCCCTATTGTATATATTGTAGTTTCTAGTGTGCTTTAGGCGATTAAATTATATAATTAATCCTGGGCTGTTCTGTTATCTCGATCTTGAATCCCACGTCTGTGTGTTCGGCTAATAGTTACCGTGAAGCGGTTGGTGGCAGCGAGTTGTGCCAAGGATTATTGTGGGGAGGCCAGTGAGATTCGGGAAGATATTATATATTCCGCCCGCGGAGGTCGGGGGAATATATACCCTACTCTCACCGGGGACCCTTCAATAATCGGCATAAGTAGTATAGCGGCCTCCTTGCTTATTGTCGGGCAATTCCATAATTGGCCTGACTATAAGAGGGGCGCTAGAGAGCGCGTCACGTGCTCTGTCTGTCGGTCGGGAGGTATAAAGGAGGGGTGACCCCCCACTTGTTACCCCCCGATTGTGACGTACTGGTAGCCAGCGCGGGGGATTTCTGAGTGACCCCCTAGCGCCCTCAAAAGGGGGGAGGTGTGAGGTAAAGCCTGGGATATGAAGAGGAATTATGACGAGAAGTCATAATTGCTCTCATCACTCCCTGGCAGTGCCCCCCTCCCTTCTTATTCTCAATGTGCAGCATCTGGAAGGTGTCACATTCCACTTACACATCCATGGCCATGTCCTGTGATATGGAAATGAGATGATGTGAGGACAATGGATCCAGGATGACTCCCTGCCGTCACCCTGTAGCTGGAGCTGCTATCTCATTAGCAAGGCTATGGAAGTAGCCAGACAGAACGACTCCAGTAAAAAATGGTTCATATCTCGCAAGCCATATTTCCGATAAATATGGCAACCATAGAAATGGTGTCTCCGCATGTGGACGATGCTGGCACACCCTTTTTATGGAAGTAGGACATTGGGAAACACACCAAACGTGATATCAGCCATATGGGAACTCGTAGACAGGTCATGAGTCCCCTCGTTCTGTAGCTAAATTCATAACTGTCACAATGAGAGCGTTGACGTCCGTCTACGACGCTCCCAGGCACAGTTATGGCCAAAATCCCCTTTTCTGGATAATTCTGATCCATGCAGGGGGAGTGGCAGTGCTTCCCCGTGAGGTCACTAAGGTAGGAGGAGACCTGGATTTGCCCAGGTTGATAACCCTGCTTCGGCCATTTTCCAAGGTTCTTCTCGCTGGGGGCACGTGTAGGAAACATCTGTGGGAGTTCCTGGAAACCTGGTCTACAGCGCCCCCCTGTGGCCAGACGCAACAAGGTAACTGATTGAACTGTGTATGCCTGTTTGTAACCCATGCTTTATCTGTAACTGTACTCTGACATATGTATATTCTGTAGATTCCCTATTGTATATATCGTAGTTCTAGTGTGCTTTAAGCTGATTAAATTATATAATTAATCTTGGGCTGTTCTGTTATCTCGATCTTGAATCCCACGTCTGTGTGTTCGGCTAATAGTTACCGTAAATCGGTTGGTGGCAGCGAATTGTGCCAAGGATTATTGTGGGGAGGCCAGTGAGATTCGGGAAGATATTATATATTCCGCCCGCGGAGGTCGGGGGAATATATACCCTACTCTCACCGGGGACCCTTCAATAATCGGCATAAGTAGTATAGCGGCCTCCTTGCTTATTGTCGGGCAATTCCATAATTGGCCTGACTATAAGAGGGGCGCTAGAGAGCGCGTCACGTGCTCTGTCTGTCGGTCGGGAGGTATAAAGGAGGGGTGACCCCACTTGTTACCCCCCGATTGTGACGTACTGGTAGCCAGCGCGGGGGATTTCTGAGTGACCCCCCCGGTGGTTTGTGACATATTGGTGGCATAGCGGTGGGATCGAGATAATAGTGTGTGTGAGTGTGAGACCCATACTCCCAGACACTAAAGACTGCCTGCAGCAGCTGTGGCTGCTGGGGTCTTCAGACTAGCTCAACACTAGAGTGTCAGAGTGCAGATACTGTAAGGTGTGTGGAGGCATCAGGTGTCAGTTCTGTGTCAGTGACCAAAGTCTGCAAGAATGGCTGATGGCACCAGGAGCAAAGCCAAAGGAATGGCCGATGCTCAGGCAGGAGCCGAAGAGAGGGAGGACGGTGCTGTGGACAGCAATGAGGAGGTTGTCCACGAGTCCTCCAGGAGCTCGACGCCAGAAAACCGTTCTGCAGAGGACAGCGCACAAGCTGGCAATTATGGACAAGATGAGGAGCAGCTCACCCAAGGTTCCTCAACGAGCCAGATGCCAGCCCTCCGCTCTGCAATGGACAGTGAAGCACCAGGCTCCGCAGCGGGCCGCAGATCACCACGTGCCATTCCACCGAGCCTGGGAGGCTCGGATAGCCTTCTTCAAATGGCTATGGCCCTTCTCCAGGCTGGAGACCGGGATACCTACGAGATACTCATGGCAGAGCGCAGGGCAGAGCGGCAGGCAGCGCGTGAAGAGCGCCAGGCAGAGCGTGACTACCAGCTGCAGCTAGCTCAGCTCCGGCCCTCATCAGCCACATGTGACCTTCAAACCACCAAACTTCCAAAGGTCCGTGTTGAGGACTTCCCAGTGCTGGAGAAGGATGGAGACTTGGACTCTTTCCTGACTGCTTTTGAACGGACTTGCTTGCAGCACCATCTGGACAAGGACCAGTGGGCCAAATACCTGACCCCCCGTTTAAGGGGTAAGGCCCTGGATATCCTTGGGGACTTGCCTGCTGAGGCAGATCAGGGCTACGACACCATCAAGCGGGCCCTGATCCAACAGTACAACCTCACCCCGGAGTCCTACCGCAAGAAGTTCCGGAGCCTACAGAAGGGACCAAAGGACTCCTGGGCTGACCACAGGCGGGCACTTGCCCGAGCTGCCGACCACTGGACCCAAGGCCTGCAGCTTTCCACCGGACCGGAGATCCTGGACTTGTTCATCACGGAGCAACTCTTGTGGAACTGCCCTGAGGATCTCCGCCAGTTCATCCGAGACCAGAAGCCAAAGGGATCCACGGCTACAGCTGCCCTGGCAGATGACTACACCAACAATCGGGCTCCTGAAGCCAGGAGAGCAGCCACCAGCAGCACCTGGAGAGGGGGTAAGATGAACTCTGCGACTGCCCCACCTGCCCCTAGACTGCAGGGGGTGTCCCCCTCAACTCCCCTCTCCAGGCCCGTGGCAGAACCAAGACGGTGCCACCAGTGCAACCTACCTGGACACTTCAAGGCCATGTGCCCTCAGCGTCCCAAGGCCCCGGCTCCGTCCCCGTCCCAAGGGCCGCCCAAGGTGTATTGTGTGGGTGGGGGTGGTGGTAGGTCCCTGGACAGCTTCCAACCTGTCACCGTCGGCCAGTCTGTGACCATAGGACTGCGAGACAGCGCCTCGGAAGTGACTCTGGTGCGGCCTGAGATGGTGTCCCCCCAAGACTTGATCCCTGGAAAAACCCTCGCTGTCTCCGGGATTGGAGGCATTGACCCGGCGCTGCCTGTTGCTGACATTTATGTGGACTGGGGCGCAGGGCGAGGGGTGAGGGAGGTGGGGGTAACTGATCGGATCCCTGCAAACGTGCTACTTGGGACCGATTTGGGGCAAATAACCTCCCAGTTTGGCCCCGCCCCAAAGGCTGAACCTTCAGCCAGTGCTGACGTGCCTCCGGACAATGTTAATGTGTTATCTATGAATGATGTAAGGGAGGAGGGAGTGAACTCTGATATTTCTGCTTGCACAGACACCATAGACACACACACAGCTGCAGCTGTGACAGGGGAGGGGGTCAGAGAAAGGTGTGACAATGCCTCTACAAGTAATCAGCCTGTGAGCTGGGATCTGTTGCCCTCTGCAGGGATAAGCAGAGAGCAGGGTGCTGCAGGGGGAGGACCAGTGTGTGGGGTGGGGGCTACCACAGCAAATGTGGGGTCCCCAGAGATTTCACAGCGGGGTTCTGTTGCTGCAGGGGGGGAACAGGCAGGTGAGATTGGGGCCGGTCCAGGAGCGGAAGTGCTCCCAGGTAAGATCTCGGTGCAGGGTTCCCCCACAACCGGGGTGTCAGGAAGCCAGGTAGGTCTGCCTGAACCGGCGACTTGGTCAGGAACGGAGGAGGAGCAGGCACGACCCACGGTCGCAGCGGCTGTGGCCGCTGTCACCCGCAGTGGGAGTGCTGGAAGCCAAGGGGCCTCCCGGAGGTCCGATAGCTCTTCCCCTTCTGACCAAGTGGCAGCCGAGTCAGGTGGAGGCCAGGACACAGGTCCCGGGGTACTGACTGAAGATGTGACAGTCTCGTCGATTCTGGCCACATCTAGTCAGGAGTTTCAGGCAGCGTTAGAAGCTGACGACAGCCTGAAAGCTCTAAAGGAGCAGGCGGCACAGCCTCCCTCGGACTCGGACCCGGAGCGAGTGGTCTGGGACCAAGGACGGCTGTACCGGGCCACGGTCCAGCAGGGTTCACCGGAGGCGTGGCCCAGGGACCGACAGTTGGTGGTACCCTATCCGTTCCGGACGGAGTTGTTGCGGATCGCACATGAGATTCCGATGGCCGGACACCTAGGGATCGCTAAGACCAAGGCCAGGTTAAACCAGCATTTCTACTGGCCAAAAATGGGGGCCGATGTGGCTGCCTACTGCCGTTCGTGTGAAACCTGTCAGAGAGTGGGGAAGGCGGGGCCACGCCCCAAAGCCCCACTGGTATCTCTGCCAATCATCGATGAGCCTTTCAGGAGGGTGGCTGTGGATCTGGTCGGCCCGCTGGCCATCCCCAGCAGCTCCGGGAAACGCTTCATACTGACGGTAGTGGACTATGCCACCCGGTACCCAGAAGCAGTGGCCTTGTCGTCCATTCGGGCTGACAAGGTGGCCACCGCATTGCTGGAGATTTTCTCCCGAGTGGGTTTTCCCCAGGAAATGCTCACCGACCGGGGGACCCAATTCATGTCCCAGCTGATGGAGACCCTCTGTAAGCAAGTCCAGGTGCGACATCTGGTGGCCAGCCCGTACCATCCACAGACTAATGGCCTGTGCGAGCGGTTCAATGGCACCTTAAAGCAGATGCTTAAGATGTTGGTCGACTCCCATGGGCGTGACTGGGAGCGGTATCTCCCACACCTGTTATTTGCTTACCGGGAGGTTCCACAGGCCTCAACAGGATTCTCACCGTTTGAGCTCCTGTACGGGCGACGTGTGCGGGGCCCCCTGGCTCTGGTGAAAGAGGCTTGGGAAGGGGATTTGGCCACCCCTGGAGTGTCGGTTATCGAGTATGTCATGCGCTTCCGGGACAAAATGCAGGCCTTGACGCAACTGGTACACGACAATATGGCTCAAGCCCAGGCCGATCAGAAGCGTTGGTACGACCAGAACGCTTGTGAGAGGACCTACCAAGTGGGTCAAGAGGTGTGGGTACTGGTCCCCGTACCACAGGACAAGCTTCAGGCAGCCTGGGAAGGCCCATACCTCGTGTACCAGCAGCTCAACCCTGTAACGTACCTGGTCACCCTGGACCCTGCCCGTGGAAGGCGGAAGCCCTTCCATGTGAACATGATGAAGGCACATCATGAGCGGGAGGCATGTGCGCTCCCCGTGTGCAACCTGCCCGAGGAGGGAGAAGCGGAAACCCTCTTGGATATGCTAGCCCAGGTTAGGGCAGGCGGATCCCTTGAGGATGTGGAGGTTGGCCACCAGCTCTTGGAGGACCAACGGTCCCAGCTGTGGGCCACCCTACACCCCTTCCGGGGGTTGTTTACCAACCAGCCCGGAAGGACTGACTTGGCTGTCCATCACGTGGACACTGGGGATCATCCCCCGATCCGGCGTTCAGCATATCGGGTCTCCCTGGAAGTGCAGCAACACATGCGCCAGGAGATTGACGAGATGCTGAAGCTGGGGGTGATCCAGGCATCCAACAGCGCTTGGGCCTCGCCTGTAGTCCTCGTCCCTAAGAAGGACCGAACCACTCGGTTCTGCGTGGACTACAGGGGGCTCAATGCTGTCACGGTCGCCGATGCGTACCCAATGCCACGCATCGATGACCTGCTCGATCAGTTGGCCGGGGCTCAGTACCTGACCATCATGGATCTGAGCCGGGGATATTGGCAGATCCCCCTGACTCCCAAGGCCAGGGAACGCTCTGCCTTTATTACCCCATTTGGACTGTACGAGTCCACGGTGATGCCATTCGGGATGAGGAATGCCCCTGCCACTTTCCAGCGGATGGTCAACACCCTGCTCAAGGGACTTGAAGGGTACGTGGCCGCGTACCTGGATGACATTGCCGTCTTCAGTCCCACCTGGGAGGACCACCTAGAGCATCTAGCACAGGTGCTCAGGCGGATCCACCGGGCAGGTTTGACCATCAAGCCGGGAAAGTGTCAGCTGGCCATGAGCGAGGTCCAGTACCTCGGTCACCGGGTAGGTGGGGGAACGCTGAAGCTTGAGCCTGAGAAAGTGGAGGCCATCGCATCCTGGCCCACCCCCAGGACCAAGAAGCAGGTGATGTCCTTCTTGGGGACCGCTGGGTACTATAGGAGGTTTGTTCCACGCTATAGTAGCCTGGCAAAGCCCTTGACGGACCTCACCAAGAAGAAGCTGCCCTCTGCAGTCGATTGGACAATGGACTGCGAGACAGCCTTCCGGGCCCTAAAGGACGCCCTGTCCAGCCCGCCCGTGCTACAGGCAGCCGACTTCACGCGGCCGTTTGTAGTACAGACCGACGCCAGTGACTTCGGCCTCGGTGCGGTGCTCAGCCAGGTGGACTCTGCGAGCCAAGAGCACCCAGTCTTGTACCTGAGCAGGAAGCTGTTACCAAGGGAAGTGGCCTATTCTACAATGGAGAAGGAGTGCCTGGCCATAGTGTGGGCCCTGCAGCGTCTGCAACCCTATCTATACGGGCGCCACTTCATCGTGGAGACGGACCACAATCCCCTCAGCTGGTTGCACACCGTCTCTGGGACGAATGGGCGATTGTTGCGATGGAGCCTTGCGCTCCAGCAATACGACTTCACCATTCGCCACAAAAGGGGCCGTGACCACGGTAACGCAGACGGGCTGTCCCGACAAGGAGAGGTCGCGGACGGGCGCACGGGGGAACACCGGAGTGTGCTGCCCCCTAGCGCCCTCAAAAGGGGGGAGGTGTGAGGTAAAGCCTGGGATATGAAGAGGAATTATGACGAGAAGTCATAATTGCTCTCATCACTCCCTGGCAGTGCCCCCCTCCCTTCTTATTCTCAATGTGCAGCATCTGGAAGGTGTCACATTCCACTTACACATCCATGGCCATGTCCTGTGATATGGAAATGAGATGATGTGAGGACAATGGATCCAGGATGACTCCCTGCCGTCACCCTGTAGCTGGAGCTGCTATCTCATTAGCAAGGCTATGGAAGTAGCCAGACAGAACGACTCCAGTAAAAAATGGTTCATATCTCGCAAGCCATATTTCCGATAAATATGGCAACCATAGAAATGGTGTCTCCGCATGTGGACGATGCTGGCACACCCTTTTTATGGAAGTAGGACATTGGGAAACACACCAAACGTGATATCAGCCATATGGGAACTCGTAGACAGGTCATGAGTCCCCTCGTTCTGTAGCTAAATTCATAACTGTCACAATGAGAGCGTTGACGTCCGTCTACGACGCTCCCAGGCACAGTTATGGCCAAAATCCCCTTTTCTGGATAATTCTGATCCATGCAGGGGGAGTGGCAGTGCTTCCCCGTGAGGTCACTAAGGTAGGAGGAGACCTGGATTTGCCCAGGTTGATAACCCTGCTTCGGCCATTTTCCAAGGTTCTTCTCGCTGGGGGCACGTGTAGGAAACATCTGTGGGAGTTCCTGGAAACCTGGTCTACAGCGCCCCCCTGTGGCCAGACGCAACAAGGTAACTGATTGAACTGTGTATGCCTGTTTGTAACCCATGCTTTATCTGTAACTGTACTCTGACATATGTATATTCTGTAGATTCCCTATTGTATATATCGTAGTTCTAGTGTGCTTTAAGCTGATTAAATTATATAATTAATATTGGGCTGTTCTGTTATCTCGATCTTGAATCCCACGTCTGTGTGTTCGGCTAATAGTTACCGTAAATCGGTTGGTGGCAGCGAATTGTGCCAAGGATTATTGTGGGGAGGCCAGTGAGATTCGGGAAGATATTATATATTCCGCCCGCGGAGGTCGGGGGAATATATACCCTACTCTCACCGGGGACCCTTCAATAATCGGCATAAGTAGTATAGCGGCCTCCTTGCTTATTGTCGGGCAATTCCATAATTGGCCTGACTATAAGAGGGGCGCTAGAGAGCGCGTCACGTGCTCTGTCTGTCGGTCGGGAGGTATAAAGGAGGGGTGACCCCACTTGTTACCCCCCGATTGTGACGTACTGGTAGCCAGCGCGGGGGATTTCTGAGTGACCCCCCCGGTGGTTTGTGACATATTGGTGGCATAGCGGTGGGATCGAGATAATAGTGTGTGTGAGTGTGAGACCCATACTCCCAGACACTAAAGACTGCCTGCAGCAGCTGTGGCTGCTGGGGTCTTCAGACTAGCTCAACACTAGAGTGTCAGAGTGCAGATACTGTAAGGTGTGTGGAGGCATCAGGTGTCAGTTCTGTGTCAGTGACCAAAGTCTGCAAGAATGGCTGATGGCACCAGGAGCAAAGCCAAAGGATCGCAGTAGTCCCCGTGTGGCCCCAGCCTAATACTGCGTAAAGCAGAGTTAGGTTATAAAAAAAATAGCTCAAGATCTGAACATCTCATGGAGCACTGTTCAATCCATCATCCAAAAACTGAAGGAGTACGGCACAACTGCAAATCTACCAAGACACAGCCGTCTACCGAAACAGACATCCTAAGAAGGAGAGCACTAATTAGGGAAGCAGCCAAGAGGCCCTTGGTCACTGGTGGAGGAGCCACAGAAATCCCCACCGTCACACATGGTGGAGGCAGCATCCTGTTGTGGGTAGAATTTTCTTCAGCAGGGGCAAGGAAGCTGGTCAGACGTGATGGGAAGAGGCTGCAGAAGACTTGAGACTGGGGTGTAGGTTCACCTTTCAGCAGAACAATGACCCTAAACATCCTGCAGAGCTACAAAGTGTCAGTGCTGGTGCGCTTTGATGTTTCACCAAAAGAGTCAGACACCAGAGGGTATCCACTGCCATTGTGCGCTTGCCACTATAATTGCTCCACCACAATCATCTAGGGTCAGGTGCATACCGGAGACACGGCGTTCACTGGGTGTTAGCGACAAGTTAATCAATGGTAGGTACTGGCTTTATTATGCAAATAGGATTTCGTGATGGTGCAGCAAGAGATCGTCCATGCCAAGGGTGCACCAAAGCGCCCTCATTTGCATATCAAATAAAAGTTGACTTTTGTTTGCATATTAAGCTAAGCTATACTTGCCTAGTATGATTTAAGTATGGATTAGGTGTCATATACAAATGTTTTGGCAGCTTAACTGCCATTTGGTGGTGACAGATACAAAGTAAGATCTCTGTTTGCTGTCAATGTGGAAATGTGTTACTTTGTTTAAATTGTCCGCCTGGACTAAGGACCGGAGTAAGATCTGACCCTGCACTAATGCATTGCAATAAACTATCTCTATATGCAAAGAGGACGCCGTTTGTCAGCTCTAGCTCTAATTTTCAGTTGTCTCTGAGCTAGTGAGTGGAGAATAGATGTTATAATGTCTTCCATATACAACACACACAGACATGAGGGCTTCCTGCTCTCCTGTCTTTATGTAGCAGATGTTCAGAAACAGGTGAGATACAACACTTACTAGAAAGCAGTAGCATGCAAGACAGTAGTACTGTGCAGTGTAGCTGTGATTCCAGCTCTGGGGTAAGTTAAAACATTTATTAGAAATCAGCAGCAGCAAGAAAAACATGAGCGAGCGGTAGCGAGCTGTGCAGCTGTGAGTGCAGCTCTGGGACAAGGTAAAACACTGGAAAGAAGAAGAATCACTGAGGATATTAGAAAGCTGTACTGAGCAGTGTAGCAGTGAAACTCATAAGAAAGCACCAACACGGAAGGCATTATGCAGCAGTACAAAGCAGTGTAGCGGTGTCTCCTGCTCTGGGGTGAAATAAAACACTTATTAATAAGCAACAGGAACAGGGATGACTTGATATATCAGTACTGAGCAGTGTAGCTGTGAATCCTGCTCTGAGGTGAGATGAAACACTTACTAAAAATCACCAGCATGGAAGGCATTATACAGCAGTACAAAGCAATGTAGCAGTGTCTCCTGCTCTGGGGTGAAATAAAACACTTATTCATAAGCAATAAGAAAAAGGAGGACATGATACAGCAGTGCTTAGCAGTGCAACTGTGAATCCAGTCCTGTGTTGTGATAAAACACTTATTGGAAATCACCAGCATGGAAGGCTTTATACAGCAGTACAAAGCAGTGTAGCAGTGTCTCCTGCTCTGGGCAGAAATAAAACACTTATGAATAAGCAATAACAGAAGTGATGACATGATACATCAGTACTTAGCAGTGTAGCTGTGAATCCTGCTCTGAGGTGAGATGAAACACTTACTAGAAATCACCAGCATGGAAGGCATTATACAGCAGTAATGAGCAGTGTCTCATGCTCTGAGCTGAAATAAAACATTTATGAATAAGCAATAACAGAAGTGAGGACATGATACATCAGTACTTAGCAGTGTAGCTGTGAATCCTGCTCTGAGGTGAGATGAAACACTTACTATAAAGCATCAGCTTGGAAGGCATTATACAGTAGTAATGAGCAGTGTCTCCTGCTCTGGACTGAAATAAAACACTTTTGAATAAGCAATAATAGAAGTGAGGACATGATACATCAGTACTTAGCAGTGTAGCTGTGAATCCAGCTCTGAGGTGAGATGAAACACTTACTAGAAAGCAGGAGTAATCTGTAATTGGTCAATGATCTGCCGTATGGGGGTTTCTCCATTCTGTGTGCTGGTGATTCACAAATTATTGACCTTTTGTCATGTAATTTTGTACAAAATTATTGCTAGAAGGCATCATTTGGGAATCTATCAGCGACTCATCACTGTCGTATTATGGCCCCATCAGCCTGGTAAACGACATTAATGACTATATTTTATAAAGTGCTTTAATTAATCCCAGAATCGACTTTCTACATTGATTTCATGTTTTGGTCTCCGCCGTTCGCTTGTTATTTCTTCCTATGGAATCTCGTCTTGTTTTCTGGAATTTTTCGCCGGAGGGCAACGATTTCCTTCAGTACCAAGTGTAAATGTAAACATATGGCATGTGTGGCCCCCAGCAACCCCCCCCCCCAAAAAAAAAATCATGAGGTCGAGATCAACAATTAAATATTTACCCCCTCACTGTTAAATTAAAGATACCGCGGTCACTGATGTTTCCATGTGTCCCCAAAAGTGGTGTTATGGCTTGAATTAGGGGGTCACACTTTACCCAGGGTTCACCCCGGATTACTGCTGGGGGTCTGCCACTGATAATAAGGACCATAAAGGAGGTCCTAAATATTATGATGTGTGAATAAAAATGCAAAGTTCATTGACTCAATTAGGTTTTACTGAAAAATTAGCAGTTTTAAAAGGCTGTTTATTTCCCTGCACATAATTGGCTGCAGAATGAGTTAACTGAGAATCTGTCAGCGAGCTCCGTCTGACTTTTCTGTACTCCTTTCTTCTGATCTATCACCACACACCACCCAGCTTTGATCTGGTCCTACGTTAATTGAGACCAATGCAGAAAAAAGGCAGATAAACGAGCTCACTGACAGATTCTAAGATAACTCATTCTGCTGTTGGCAACGAGCACTTACAGTAAGAATCTGTACAAATGAAAGGGTGCTATTTTTTTTATTTTTTATTAAAACCCACATTCAAAAAATATTTTTTTCTGCCAAAATACATGCATTTAAGGAAAAAAAAATGCCCCTGACAGTATCTTTTAAAGGAAACACACAGATATTTCTTTAAAAAAAAAACCATTTTATTGAACCCCAATAATAAACAATGATGAAGCTATGGCCACGTGACACCATTCGACCAATCAAGTACTAAACTGCAGTACCACAAGTCACCTGCAGACAGGGGTGGCGCTATTTCAGAACGGGAAAATGTTTTCCTACTCCCGTACAACCTCTTTATTCCCAAATATTTGCAGCTGTACGATGTGAGAAGATGTATACTATAGCGGATAATCTTTCCTCTAGTTGCACCTGTTATTGCTGAAAGTCTTAAGTATTCTGAGATCTTAACAGAAAGAAGCTTCAAAGAGTTTCATGTACAAAGCGATATCAAGAATATGCATCAGATTCAGATCTCTATAGTTTGTTAGCACCGCGCAAATGTCAACTGCTCCGCGATGCATCTGTTCCAGGCGCCGCGGGATTAGATCAATCCATTAACACCTTTCTGTATTTTCAGGGTAATAAGCTTGATGTCGCTGTATATATATAAATATATCAGTGGGGAGGGGAGCGCAGCACTGCAACAAAACACAAATCTCACTGCGTGACACGTATCACACGGCACGTAGCACCCCGGCCACATCCATATATGCCCTTATACAGTGCATTGTGAAAGTATTCAGCCCCCTTGATTTTTTCAACTTTTTCCCACATTTCAGGCTTCAAACATAAAGATAAAAATGTTAACGTTCTGGTGAAGAATCAACAACAAGTGGACACAATTGTGAAGGTGAAGGAAATTTATTGCTTATTTTAAACTTTTTTAAAAAATAAATAACTGAAAATTGGGGCGTGCAATATTATTCATCCCCTGTAAGTGAATACTTTGTAGCGCCCCCTTTTTGCTGTGATTACAGCTGCAGTCTCTGGGGTGGTGTGTGTATCCGTTTTGCACATGGAGAGGCTGAAATTCTCGCCCATTCTTCCTTTGTAAACAGCTGGAGCTGAGTGAGGTTGGATGGAGGCGTTTGTGAACAGCAGTTTTCAGCTCTTTCCACAGATTCTCAATTGGGTTCAGGTCTGGACTGTGACTTGACCATTCTAACACCTGGATACGGTTATTTGTGAACCATTCCATTGTAGATTTTGCTTTATGTTTGGGATCATTCTCTTGTTGGAAGACAAATCTCTGTCCCAGTCTCAGGTCTTTTGCAGACTCCAACAGGTTTTCTTCAAGAATGGTCCTGTATTTGGCTCCATCCATCCTCTCATCAATTTTAACCATCTTCCCTGTCCCTCCTGAAGAAAAGCAGGTGCAAACCATGATGCTGCCACCACCGTCGTGTTTGACAGTGGGGATGGTGTGTTCAGGGTGATGAGCTGTGTTTCTGTTACATATCGTTTGCATTGTGCCCAAATAGTGTGATTTTGGTTTCATCTGAGCAGAGCACCTTCTTCCACATGTTTGGTGTCTCCAGGAGGCTTGTGGCAAACTTTAAACGACACTTTTTATGGATATCTTTGAGAAATGGCTTTCTTCTTGCCACTCTTCCATAAAGGCCAGATTTGTGCAGTGTACGGCTGATTGTTGTCCTATGGACAGACTCTCCCACCTCAGCTGTAGATCTCTGCAGATCATCCAGAGGGATCATGGGCCTCTTGGCTGCGTCTCTGATCAGTCTTCTCCTTGTGTGAGATGACAGTTTGGATGGACGGCCGGGTCTTGGTAGATTTGCAGTGATATGATGCTCCTTCCATTTCAATATGATCGCTTGCACAGGGCTTCTTGGGATGTTTAAAGTTTTGGAAATTTTTTTGTAACCAAATCCGGCTTTAACCTTCTCCACAACAGTATCACGGGCCTGCCTGTTGTGTTCCTTGGTCTTCATGATGCTCTCTGCGCTTTATACAGAACACTGAGACTATCACAGAGCAGGGGCATTTATACGGAGACTTGATTGCACACAGGGGCTTATATTTATCATCATCAGTCATTTAGGACAACATCGGATCATTCAGAGATCCTCAATCAACTTCTGGAGGGAGTTTGCTGCACTGAAAGTAAAGGGGATGAATAATATTGCACACCCCAATTTTCAGTTATATATTTTTTTAAAAAGTTTAAAATGAGCAATAAATTTCCTTCATCTTCACAATTGTGTCACTTGTTGTTGATTCTTCACCAGAACATTAACAATTTTATCTTTCTGTTTGAAGCCTGAAATGTAGGAAAAGGTTGAAAAATTCAAGGGGGACGAATACTTTCGCAAGGCACTGTATTAGCAGTGTGCCCCTGGAGATCCTCCGGAAACACCAACCTAGGACACGTTCAATTAGTGACTTATTTATTTCTGTGGTTACATTTATTTTTATTTATTTATATGTTGATGTCTATTTATTTTAGTATTTCATATATTTTTATTATATTTTCTTATTTATTTCTCATCCTAGTTTTTTTTATACTGTACATACATATATATATATATATATATATATATATATATATATATATATAGCTTGGGAAAAGTTTCCCTGTAATATTATATCAATTTACAGATGTGTTTTATTTTCAAGTGTATCTTATGTTTTTATTTAATATATAAAGTGTTTTGTCCATCAATTGAAAAAATAAGACTCTATATCATAATAATAATTTAAATCTAATCTGCACCTTCGTTAAAAAGGACATTCAGAAATTAGAGTCAGTTCAAATGCGGCAATTAGATTATTACAAGTAATGAAGGCTTCAAAGACATACAGATAGGGAATTTAGATTGTGAGCCCCAATGGGGACAGTGTTACTGATGTATGTAAAGCGCTGCGGAATATGTTAGCGCTATATAAAAATAAAGATTATTATTCCCTTAAGATGAGAGGTTGGAAAAGACGTGTCAGAGAAGATCTCATTTATATGTATAAATACATGTGTGGTCAATATAAAGGACCGGCTCATGACTTATTCCTTCCAAAGACAATACTAAGGACCAGGGGGCAGTCACTGCGGGTGGAAGAAAGGTGATTCCGGCAGCTAAATAGGAAAGGGTTCTTTACAGTTAGAGCAGTCAGACTGTGGAAAGCGACCACAAGAGGTAGTGATGGCCGATACTATAACCGCTTTATATCAGGGCTGGATAATTCCTCTGTACACAAAACATTGTCAGTTATAAATGACTTAATGACAAAATGTAGAATTGGTGAAGGAAGGTTGAACTAAATGGACCGAGGTCTTTTTTCTGAAAGTTTTCAATAGCTGGATTTCCCCTATAAACTTTATAGACTAAAAATATATTTGATGCATTTATTTATTTGACATTTATTTGTGTTTTATATGCATTTTATTTGTATCTTATCATCCACTTTCTAGGTATTTTCTTAGGATTATTTATCTATTTATTTACATTTATTTCAATGTTTTTATTTTAATTTATTTTTGGTTAGTTTTTTTCTTTACTTACAGTGGTGATGCCACATTAAGGCTCAGGTAAAATATTGTTGTACAAATGTATTGGACCCCCTGCTCTACAGACCCTAAAACATTATCTTCAAACATTATTGTGGACTTGTTACATTGTTGCGGATTCCATCATGTAATACCACAGTTCACCTGTAGTGGCCACTGTAACGAAAATGAAGAACTAGCTGTGATTAACTGATTGTCGACCAAAATTCAGTATAAAAAATGAGGGGACTTTAAGAGGCAACTCACTTTACAGGACTCCCCTTAAAGGGACTCTACAAAAATATTTTCCTCTTCTTTTATTGTTAACATAATAATTACTTAAATGGATATTCCCATCTTCGACCTCTATCCTCCTGTACCTGTCTGTGTCTTGTATTGTTTATGATTATTGTACCCGTCCCTATTATGTATACCCCTTTCACATGTAAAGCGCCATGGAATTTATGGCGCTATAATAATAAATAATAATAATAATAATCTTCATAAATAGATATTGTAGACTATAAAACACTTTTGCAATTTCCTGCTTATTAAAATTTGCAGCCATTCTTGAGATATTAACACTTTTCTTTTGTTTACAGCTCGTTGCTGTGGAGACTGACCACAGCTGCTAGAAAGCAGAACATGCAGCGCTTACAAGCTCTTTTTTATTGAGCTTGTAAGCATTGTTTCAGAGCTGGTCAAAATCATTGCAGGGCGCTGTTACCTCCTAATCCACCTAGTTTTAGTGCAGTGTTTTCCAAAAAAATAAGACCTACCCGGAAAATAAGCCCTAGCGGAATTTTACAGGATTTTTGGAGTATTCTTGAAATATAAGCCTCTACTCCAAGACTCTACAAGCTGGACAGCAGGGGCGGTCGGTCTCCTAGGCAACGAGCTGTAAACAAAAGAAAAGTGTTAATATCTCAAGAACGGCAGCATATTTTAATAAGCAGCAAATTGCAAAATTGCTTCTCTTACCAATATCCATCAATGGAGATAGAAAACAACCTCAGATATTGGAGGAAGAAGAAACCATTAACCTCACCCTTCAGACACATACACCGATGTAGCAGAGCCCAGTATGTCCATCGGTGATTTTGCTTACACCTTCGACCTAACTCAGTGCTTTATAACAATGCAGCTGCAAATGACAATCTCGGCTCTGCTACATCCGGATTCCTTCCTAGAGGTGTTTTAAAGGATAAACAGCTGTTATAAGGGTCTGCAGGTGCCCATAGGACATAAGGGCGGTAACCTGAGATGCAGTCATCGGGCTAAACATGGCCCTCGCACATCACAGTGGACACGTATGAATCCAATACATAGCCATAAAAATAAATGTATATCATCCCCAGACAGCGGGACGTGCGCCATGTGTGTGTCATGGTGTCAGTATCACTATCAGCCCCTCTGATCCTGGGATATAAATGGACTGGCACCATCCCAGGGGGTCCCGCTGACAAGTGCGATAAAACCTTCCCGACACCGCACGGAATCCAAAACTGCTACTGGAAACACACGCCGCGGCCAAGAATGTCTGACATTGGGTGGCGGGGATAGTGGGGAGTAGTAGTGGGGAAGGGGCTTCAGGGTCCATGTTATGCTCCATGCAACCAAAATAGCTCCAGGAATTAAATATATGAGGAATATTCCAGTTTTTGGCAATTACTTCACTCATTGCCATGGAGGACCCTAAAAAGACAAAAAACAAAGCTCCAGCCAAGATGAGAGAATAAGGCTATGTCCGCACTTTGCGCTGTCGTAGTTGCGTTTCAAAACTCATATTTTGGCAGAAATTGTCTTTGCCAAACTTTGGTCAGTTCGCAAAAACGCAGTAAATACGCATGCGTTTTTACCACGTTTTTACCACGTCTTGACAGCTTCTTACCTGCTTTTTGGTTGCTTTTAGTCAGATGCGTTTTGATTACAAAGACACTGGTAAATTAGGTTTAAATATACAAACACTATGAAAAAAATGGAAAAAAAAGATAACCAATATCATGATTTAAATCATATCAAATTAATCAAATTAGCTAAATTTAATATATTAACTATTTGTTAATTATGTTAAAATTAACTGAAAAATATGGAATTTCAATCTTTTAATTGTCGGACTATGTGTGTGTAAAGGGACATATTCCATTAATATTAAGTTCAAAGAACCTGCATTTTCTAAGTCCAAAACGCATAAGTAGCTAAGTACGGCTAAAAAAGTCCATAGATAGGGGTAAAACATCACATATAGGCTCCATACATATAAGTATGCCATTCTTGGCACGGCCTCTCCATCTTGAAAAAGCTATTCTACCATGCGAAACGCGCGTCGATGAGTCCAGATTCCTCACTGGGGGATTTCCAAAGTGAAGGTGTTTGATTTATTACATCAGACCTCCAGGTAATATTCTGTCCATATGTGGGTGTTCACAAGAATGGCATACTTATATGTATAGAGCCTATATGTGATGTTTTACCCCTATCTATGGACTTTTTTAGCTGTACTTAGCCACTTATTCACCTTATAGCCCTGGATAGTGTGTAATGTTTTGACATCTGCTCCCATCCTTCATTTTTGTTGCATCTTTGCACAGACTGGGGGTCTCAGATCGACCCGACTGGTTTTTAATTGCACTTAGAAACATTGTGATTGATTTACTCTAGGATATATAGTCTCCTCTTGTGCAT